>NC_092735.1:31837574-31937574 GCF_047496885.1 Scyliorhinus torazame
CCCCCGTGTTGCATTGTAACAATGCACATACACACAGTGTAACACTGCACACACAAAGTGTAACATTGCACACACACACAGTGTAACACTGCACACACACACACAGTGTAACACTGCACACACACACAGTGTAACACTGCACACACACACAGTGTAACACTGCACACACACAGTGTAACACTGCACATACACACAGTGTAACACTGCACACACACACAGTGTAACACTGCACACACACAGACAGGGTAACACTGCACACACAAAGTGTAACATTGCACATACACACAGTGTAACACTGCACACACACGAAGTGTAACACTGCACATACACGCAGTGTAAGACTGCACACACACAGTGTAACACCGCACGCAACACAGACAGTGTAACACTGCACACACACACAGTGTAACACTGCACACACACAGACAGGGTAACACTGCACATACACACAGTGTACACTGCACACACACAGTGTAACACTGCACACCCACACAGTGTAACACTGCACACACACAGACAGGGTAACACTGCACACACACAGTGTAAACACTGCACACACACAGTGTAACACTGCACACACACACAGTGTAACACTGCACACACACAGTGTAACACTGCACACACACAGACCGGGTAACACTGCACATAACACACAGTGTAACACTGCACACACACACAGTGTAACACTGCACACACACACACACAGTGTAACACTGCACACACACTGTGTAACACTGCACACACACACAGTGTAACACTGCGCACACACACACACACAGTGTAACACTGCGTGCGCACACACACACAGTGTAACACTGCACACACACACACAGTGTAACACTGCGCGCACACACACACACACACAGTGTAACACTGCGCACACACACACACACACAGTGTAACACTGCGCACACGCACACACAGTGTAACACTGCACACAGGCAGTGTTACACTGCGCACACACACACAGTGTAACACATACACACACGCAGTGTAACATTGCACACAGTGTAACACTGCACACACACACACACAGACAGTTTAACACTGCGCACGCACACACAGTGTAACACTGCACACACACACACACACAGTGTAACACTGCGCACACACACACAGTGTAACACTGCGCGCACACACACACACACACACTGTGCGCAGTGTTACACTGTCTGTGTGTGGGGCGCAGTGTAACACTGTGTGTGTGCGCGCAGTGTTACACTGTGTAAGACTGCACACACACAGACACAGTGTAACACTGCACATACACACATGCAGTGTAACATTGCACACACACAGTGTAACACTGCGCACACACACACACACACAGTGTAACAATGCACATACACACAGTGTAACACTGCACACACAAAGTGTAACATTGCACATACACACAGTGTAACACTGCACACACACGAATGTGTAACACTGCACATACACGCAGTGTAAGACTGCACACACACAGTGTAACACTGCACACACACAGTGTAACACTGCACACACACACAGTGTAACACTGCACACACACAGTGTAACACTGCACACACACACAGTGTAACACTGCACACACACAGTGTAACATTGCACATACACACAGTGTAACACTGCACACACACGAAGTGTAACACTGCACATACACGCAGTGTAAGACTGCACACACACAGTGTAACACTGCACACACACAGTGTAACACTGCACACACACACAGTGTAACACTGCACACACACAGTGTAACACTGCACATACACACAGTGTAACACTGCACACACACACAGTGTAACACTGCACACACACAGACAGGTAACACTGCACACACAAAGTGTAACATTGCACATACACACAGTGTAACACTGCACACACACGAAGTGTAACACTGCACATACACGCAGTGTAAGACTGCACACACACAGTGTAACACCGCACGCACGCAGACAGTGTAACACTGCACACACACACAGTGTAACACTGCACACACACAGACAGGGTAACACTGCACATACACACAGTGTACACTGCACACACACAGTGTAACACTGCACACCCACACAGTGTAACACTGCACACACACAGACAGGGTAACACTGCACACACACAGTGTAACACTGCACACACACAGTGTAACACTGCACACACACACAGTGTAACACTGCACACACACAGTGTAACACTGCACACACACAGACCGGGTAACACTGCACATACACACAGTGTAACACTGCACACACACACAGTGTAACACTGCACACACACACACACAGTGTAACACTGCACACACATCTGTGTAACACTGCACACACACACAGTGTAACACTGCGCACACACACACACACAGTGTAACACTGCGTGCGCACACACACACAGTGTAACACTGCACACACACACACAGTGTAACACTGCGCGCACACACACACACACACACAGTGTAACACTGCGCACACACACACACACACAGTGTAACACTGCGCACACGCACACACAGTGTAACACTGCACACAGGCAGTGTTACACTGCGCACACACACACAGTGTAACACATACACACAGGAAGTGTAACATTGCACACAGTGTAACACTGCACACACACACACACAGACAGTTTAACACTGCGCACGCACACACAGTGTAACACTGCACACACACACACACACAGTGTAACACTGCGCACACACACACAGTGTAACACTGCGCGCACACACACACACACACACTGTGCGCAGTGTTACACTGTCTGTGTGTGGGCGCAGTGTAACACTGTGTGTGTGTGCGCGCAGTGTTACACTGTGTAAGACTGCACACACACAGACACAGTGTAACACTGCACATACACACATGCAGTGTAACATTGCACACACACAGTGTAACACTGCGCACACACACACACACACACAGTGTAACACTGCACACATACACAGTGTAACGCTGCGCACGACACAGTGTAACACTGCACACACAGTGTAACACTTCGCACACACGCACACAGTGTAACACTGCACACATACACAGACAGTGTAACACTGCACACACACACACAGTGTAACACTGCGCACACACACACAGTGTAACATTGCGCACACACAGGGCAGTGTAACACTGCACACACAGTGTAACACTGCACACACACAGTGTAACACTGCGCACACACGCACACAGTGTAACACTGCACACATACACAGACAGTGTAACAGTGCGCGCACACAGTGTAACACTGCGCGCGCACACACACACAGTGTAACACTGCGCACACACACACACACACACACAGTGTAACACTGCACGCACACACACACACAGTGTAACACTGCACACACACAGTGTAACACTGCACCTACACACAGTGTAACACTGCGCGCACACACACACAGTGTAACACTGCACACACACAGTGCAACACTGCACACACACAGTGTAACACTGCACACACACACACAGTGTAACACTGCGCGCACACGCACACACAGTGTAACACTGCACGCACACACACACAGTGTAACACTGCGCACACACACAGGCAGTGTAACACTGCACACATACACAGACAGTGTAACACTGCACACACACACACAGGCAGTGTAACACTGCGCGCACACAGACACAGTGTAACACTGCACACACACAGTGTAACACTGCACACACACACAGTGTAACACTGCACACACACACAGTGTAACACTGCGCACACACACAGTGTAACACTGCACACACACACACACAGTGTAACACTGCGCACACACACACAGTGTAACACTGCACACGCACAGTGTAACACTGCACACACACAGTGTAACACTGCACACACACAGTGTAACACTGCACACACACAGTGTAACACTGCACACACACAGGCAGTGTAACACTGCACACACACACAGTGTAACACTGCACACACACAGTGTAACACTGCACACACACACACACAGTGTAACACTGCACACACAGTGTAACACTGCACACACACACACGCAGTGTAACACTGCGCACACACAGGCAGTGTAACACTGCACTCACACAGGCAGTGTAACACTGCACACACACACGCAGTTAAACACTGCACACACAGTGTAACACTGCGCACACACACACACACACACACACACACACACAGTGTAACACTGCACACACACACAGTGTAACACTGCGCACACACAGTGTAACACTGCGCGCACACACACACAGTGTAACACTGCGCACACACACACACAGTGTAACACTGCGCACACACAGTGTAACACTGCGCGCCCACACACACACAGTGTAACACTGCACACACACACACACACACACACACACACACAGTGTAACACTGCGCACACACACAGTGTAACACTGCACACACACAGTGTAACACTGCGCACACACACACACACACACACACACACAGTGTAACACTGCGCACACACACAGTGTAACACTGCACACACACAGTGTAACACTGCGCGCGCGCACACACAGTGTAACACTGCGCGCACACACACACACACAGTGTAACACTGCACACACACACACAGTGTAACACTGCGCACACAAACACAGTGTAACACTGCGCACACAGTGTAACACTGCGCACAGTGTGTGTGCAGTGTTACACTGTGTGTGCAGTGTTACACTGTGTGTGTGTGCGCAATGTTACACTGCCTGTGCATGTATGCAGTGTTACACTGTCTGTGTATGTGTGCAGTGTTACACTGTGTGCGTGCGCAGTGTTACACTGTCTGTGTGGGTGTGCGCAGTGTTACACTGTCTGTGTGTGTGCGTAGTGTTACACACACTGCGCACACACACAGACAGTGTAACACTGCGCACGCACAGTGTAACACTGCACACACACAGTGTAACACTGCGCACGCACACACAGACAGTGTAACACTGCGCACGCACACACACAGTGTAACACTGCGCACGCACACACACAGTGTAACACTGCGCACGCACACACACAGTGTAACACTGCGCACACACACACAGTGTAACACTGCACACACACAGTGTAACACTGCACATACACACACGCAGTGTAACATTGCACACACACAGACAGTGTAACACTGCACACACACAGTGTAACACTGCGCACACACACACAGTGTAACATTGCACACACACAGGCAGTGTAACACTGCACACACACAGTGTAACACTGCACACACAGTGTAACACTGCGCACACACAGTGTAACACTGCACACACAGTGTAACACTGCGCACACGCGCACAGTGTAACACTGCACACATACACAGACAGTGTAACACTGCACACACACACAGTGTAACACTGCGCACACACAGTGTAACACTACTCGCGCACACACACACAGTGTAACACTGCACACACACACAGACAGTGTAACACTGCACACACACACACACACAGTGTAACACTGCGCACACACGCACACAGTGTAACACTGCACACATACACAGACAGTGTAACAGTGCGCGCACACAGTGTAACACTGCGCACACACAGTGTAACACTGCGCGCGCACACACACACAGTGTAACACTGCGCACACACACACACACACACACACAGTGTAACACTGCACGCACACACACACACAGTGTAACACTGCACACACACAGTGTAACACTGCACCTACACACAGTGTAACACTGCGCGCACACACACACAGTGTAACACTGCACACACACAGTGCAACACTGCACACACACACACAGTGTAACACTGCGCGCACACGCACACACAGTGTAACACTGCACGCACACACACACAGTGTAACACTGCGCACACACACAGGCAGTGTAACACTGCACACATACACAGACAGTGTAACACTGCACACACACACACAGGCAGTGTAACACTGCGCGCACACAGACACAGTGTAACACTGCACACACACAGTGTAACACTGCACACACACAGTGTAACACTGCACACACACACAGTGTAACACTGCACACACACACAGTGTAACACTGCACACACACACACACAGTGTAACACTGCGCACACACACACAGTGTAACACTGCACACGCACAGTGTAACACTGCACACACACAGTGTAACACTGCACACACACAGTGTAACACTGCACACACACAGGCAGTGTAACACTGCACACACACACAGTGTAACACTGCACACACACAGTGTAACACTGCACACACACACACACAGTGTAACACTGCACACACAGTGTAACACTGCACACACACACACGCAGTGTAACACTGCGCACACACAGGCAGTGTAACACTGCACTCACACAGGCAGTGTAACACTGCACACACACACGCAGTTAAACACTGCACACACAGTGTAACACTGCGCACACACACACACACACACAGTGTAACACTGCACACACACACAGTGTAACACTGCGCACACACAGTGTAACACTGCGCGCACACACACACAGTGTAACACTGCGCACACACACACACAGTGTAACACTGCGCACACACAGTGTAACACTGCGCGCACACACACACAGTGTAACACTGCACACACACACACACACACACACACACACACAGTGTAACACTGCGCACACACACAGTGTAACACTGCACACACACAGTGTAACACTGCGCACACACACACACACACACACACACAGTGTAACACTGCGCACACACACAGTGTAACACTGCACACACACAGTGTAACACTGCGCGCGCGCACACACAGTGTAACACTGCGCGCACACACACACACACAGTGTAACACTGCACACACACACACAGTGTAACACTGCGCACACAAACACAGTGTAACACTGCGCACACAGTGTAACACTGCGCACAGTGTGTGTGCAGTGTTACACTGTGTGTGCAGTGTTACACTGTGTGTGTGTGCGCAATGTTACACTGCCTGTGCATGTATGCAGTGTTACACTGTCTGTGTATGTGTGCAGTGTTACACTGTGTGCGTGCGCAGTGTTACACTGTCTGTGTGGGTGTGCGCAGTGTTACACTGTCTGTGTGTGTGCGTAGTGTTACACACACTGCGCACACACACAGACAGTGTAACACTGCGCACGCACAGTGTAACACTGCACACACACAGTGTAACACTGCGCACGCACACACAGACAGTGTAACACTGCGCACGCACACACACAGTGTAACACTGCGCACGCACACACACAGTGTAACACTGCGCACGCACACACACAGTGTAACACTGCACACACACACACAGTGTAACACTGCACACACACAGTGTAACACTGCACATACACACACGCAGTGTAACATTGCACACACACAGACAGTGTAACACTGCACACACACAGTGTAACACTGCGCACACACACACAGTGTAACATTGCACACACACAGGCAGTGTAACACTGCACACACACAGTGTAACACTGCACACACAGTGTAACACTGCGCACACACAGTGTAACACTGCACACACAGTGTAACACTGCGCACACGCGCACAGTGTAACACTGCACACATACACAGACAGTGTAACACTGCACACACACACAGTGTAACACTGCGCACACACAGTGTAACACTACGCGCGCACACACACACAGTGTAACACTGCACACACACACAGACAGTGTAACACTGCACACACACACACACACAGTGTAACACTGCGCACACACAGACAGTGTAACACTGCACACGCACACACACAGTGTAACACTGCGCACACACACAGTGTAACACTGCGCACACACACAGTGTAACACTGCGCACACACACACAGTGCAACACTGCGCACACACACACAGTGTAACACTGCGCACACACACACAGTGTAACACTGCGCACACACACACAGTGTAACACTGCGCACACACACACAGTGTAACACTGCGCGCACACACACACAGTGTAACACTGCGCACACACACGCGCACACAGTGTAACACTGCACACGCACGCACACAGTGTAACACTGCACACACACAGTGTAACACTGCGCACACACGCGCACAGTGTAACACTGCACACATACACAGACAGTGTAACACTGCACACACACAGTGTAACACTGCGCACACACAGTGTAACACTACGCGCGCACACACACACAGTGTAACACTGCGCACACACACAGTGTAACACTGCGCGCGCACACAGTGTAACACTGCGCACACACACACAGTGTAACACTGCACACACAGTGTAACACTGCACGCGCACACACACAGTGTAACACTGCGCACACACACACACACACAGTGTAACACTGCACACACACACACAGTGCAACACTGCGCACACAGTGTAACACTGCGCACAGTGTGTGTGCAGTGTTACACTGTGTGTGCAGTGTTACACTGTGTGTGTTTGTGCGCAATGTTACACTGCCTGTGTATGTGTGCAGTGTTACACTGTGTGCGTGCGCAGTGTTACACTGTCTGTGTGTGTGTGTGCACAGTGTTACACTGTCTGTGTGTGTGCGTAGTGTTACACACACTGCGCACAAACACAGACAGTGTAACACTGCGCACGCACAGTGTAACACTGCACACACACAGTGTAACACTGCGCACGCACACACAGTGTAACACTGCGCACGCACACACACAGTGTAACACTGCGCATGCACACACACAGTGTAACACTGCGCACACACACACAGTGTAACACTGCATACACACAGTGTAACACATACACACACGCAGTGTAACATTGCACACACACAGTGTAACACTGCGCACACACACAGTGTAACATTGCACACACACAGGCAGTGTAACACTGCACACACACAGTGTAACACTGCGCACACGCACACAGTTTAACACTGCACACGCACGCACACAGTGTAACACTGCACACACAGTGTAACACTGCGCACACGCACACAGTGTAACACTGCACACATACACAGACAGTGTAACACTGCACACACACACAGTGTAACACTGCGCACACACACAGTGTAACATTGCACACACACAGGCAGTGTAACACTGCACACACACAGTGTAACACTGCACACACACAGTGTAACACTGCACACACACACAGTGTAACACTGCGCACACGCACACACAGTGTAACACTGCACACGCACGCACACAGTGTAACACTGCACACACACAGTGTAACATTGCACACACACCGTGTAACACTGCGCACACAGACACACACCGTGTAACACTGCGCACACAGACACACACAGTGTAACACTGCACACACAGACACACACAGTGTAACACTGCACACACACACAGGCAGTGTAACACTGCACACACACACGCAGTGTAACATTGCACACACACCGTGTAACACTGCGCACACACACACAGTGTAACATTGCACACACACAGGCAGTGTAACACTGCACACACACACAGTGTAACACTGCGCACACACACACAGACAGTGTTACACTGCGCACGCACGCACACAGTGTAACACTGCACACACACACACAGTGTAACACTGCGCACACACACACACACACACAGTGTAACACTGCGCACGCACGCACACAGTGTAACACTGCACACATACACAGACAGTGTAACACTGCACACACACACAGGCAGTGTAACACTGCATACACACACACAGTGTAACACTGCGCACACACACAGTGTAACACTGCACGCACACACAGTGTAACACTGCACACACACACAGTGTAACACTGCACACACACACACACACACACACACATTGTAACACTGCGCACACACACACACAGTGTAACACTGCGCACACACACAGACAGTTTAACACTGCGCACACACAGTATAACACTGCGCACATACACAGACAGTGTGACACTGCGCACATACACAGACAGTGTAACACTGCGCACACACACACACACACAGTGTAACACTGCACACATACACAGTGTAACGCTGCGCACACACAGTGTAACACTGCACACACACAGTGTAACACTTCGCACACACGCACACAGTGTAACACTGCACACATACACAGACAGTGTAACACTGCACACACACACACAGTGTAACACTGCGCACACACACACAGTGTAACATTGCGCACACACAGGCAGTGTAACACTGCACACACAGTGTAACACTGCACACACACAGTGTAACACTGCGCACACACGCACACAGTGTAACACTGCACACACACACAGACAGTGTAACAGTGCGCGCACACAGTGTAACACTGCGCACACACAGTGTAACACTGCGCGCGCACACACACACAGTGTAACACTGCGCACACACACACACACACACACACACACACAGTGTAACACTGCACGCACACACACACACAGTGTAACACTGCACACACACACAGTGTAACACTGCACACACACACAGACAGTGTAACACTGCACACACACACACACACACACAGTGTAACACTGCACACGCACACATACAGTGTAACACTGCGCACACACACAGTGTAACACTGCACACACACACAGTGTAACACTGCACACACACACAGTGTAACACTGCACACGCACACAGTGTAACACTGCACACACACACACAGTGTAACACTGCGCACACACACACACACACACAGTGTAACACTGCGCACGCACGCACACAGTGTAACACTGCACACATACACAGACAGTGTAACACTGCACACACACACAGGCAGTGTAACACTGCATACACACACACAGTGTAACACTGCGCACACACACAGTGTAACACTGCACGCACACACAGTGTAACACTGCACACACACACAGTGTAACACTGCACACACACACACACACACACACACATTGTAACACTGCGCACACACACACACAGTGTAACACTGCGCACACACACAGACAGTTTAACACTGCGCACACACAGTATAACACTGCGCACATACACAGACAGTGTGACACTGCGCACATACACAGACAGTGTAACACTGCGCACACACACACACACACAGTGTAACACTGCACACATACACAGTGTAACGCTGCGCACACACAGTGTAACACTGCACACACACAGTGTAACACTTCGCACACACGCACACAGTGTAACACTGCACACATACACAGACAGTGTAACACTGCACACACACACACAGTGTAACACTGCGCACACACACACAGTGTAACATTGCGCACACACAGGCAGTGTAACACTGCACACACAGTGTAACACTGCACACACACAGTGTAACACTGCGCACACACGCACACAGTGTAACACTGCACACACACACAGACAGTGTAACAGTGCGCGCACACAGTGTAACACTGCGCACACACAGTGTAACACTGCGCGCGCACACACACACAGTGTAACACTGCGCACACACACACACACACACACACACACACACACACACAGTGTAACACTGCACGCACACACACACACAGTGTAACACTGCACACACACACAGTGTAACACTGCACACACACACAGACAGTGTAACACTGCACACACACACACACACACACAGTGTAACACTGCACACGCACACATACAGTGTAACACTGCGCACACACACAGTGTAACACTGCACACACACACAGTGTAACACTGCACACACACACAGTGTAACACTGCACACGCACACAGTGTAACACTGCGCACACACAGTGTAACACTGCACACACACACAGTGTAACACTGCACACATACAGTGTAACACTGCGCACATACACAGACAGTGTAACACTGCACACACACACACAGTGTAACACTGCGCACGCACACACAGACAGTGTAACACTGCGCACACATAAACAGACAGTGTAACACTGCACACACACTGTGTGTGTGCGCAGTGTTACACTGTGTGCGCAGTGTTACACTGTGTGCGCAGTGTTACACTGTGTGCGCAGTGTTACACTGTGTGCGCAGTGTTACACTGTGTGTGCAGTGTTGCACTGTGTGTGCGCAGTGTTACACTGCCTGTGTGTGTGTGCAGTGTTACACTGTCTGTGTATGTGTGCAGTGTTACACTGTGTGCGTGCGCAGTGTTACACTGTCTGTGTGTGTGCAGTGTTACACTCTGTGTGTGTGCGCAGTGTTACACTGTATGTGCGCAGTGTTACACTGTGTGTAACACTGCGCACACACACAGACAGTGTAACACTGCACACACACACAGTATAACACTGCGCACATACACAGACAGACAGTGTAACACTGCGCACGCACACAGTGTAACACTGCGCACACACACAGTGTAACACTGCGCACACACACACAGTGTAACACTGCACACACACACAGTGTAACACATACACACACGCAGTGTAACATTGCACACAGTGTAACACTGCGCACGCACACAGTGTAACACTGCACACACAGACACACACAGTGTAACACTGCGCACACACACACAGACAGTGTAACACTGCGCATGCACACAGTGTAACACTGCACATGCACGCACACAGTGTAACACTGCACACACACACACAGTGTAACACTGCGCACACACACACAGTGTAACATTGCACACACACAGGCAGTGTAACACTGCACACACACACAGTGTAACACTGCGCGCACACACACAGACAGTGTAACACTGCACACGCACACAGTGTAACACTGCACATGCACGCACACAGTGTAACACTGCACACACACACACAGTGTAACACTGCGCACACACACACACACACACACACAGTGTAGCACTGCGCACGCATGCACACACAGTGTAACACTGCACACATACACAGACAGTGTAACACTGCACACACACACAGGCAGTGTAACACTGCACGCACACACAGTGTAACACTGCACACACACACAGTGTAACACTGCACACACACACACACACACACACACATTGTAACACTGCGCACACACACACACAGTGTAACACTGCGCACACACACAGACAGTTTAACACTGCGCACACACAGTATAACACTGCGCACATACACAGACAGTGTGACACTGCGCACATACACAGACAGTGTAACACTGCGCACACACACACACACACAGTGTAACACTGCACACATACAGTGTAACGCTGCGCACACACAGTGTAACACTGCACACACACAGTGTAACACTTCGCACACACGCACACAGTGTAACACTGCACACATACACAGACAGTGTAACACTGCACACACACACACAGTGTAACACTGCGCACACACACACAGTGTAACATTGCGCACACACAGGCAGTGTAACACTGCACACACAGTGTAACACTGCACACACACAGTGTAACACTGCGCACACACGCACACAGTGTAACACTGCACACACACACAGACAGTGTAACAGTGCGCGCACACAGTGTAACACTGCGCACACACAGTGTAACACTGCGCGCGCACACACACACAGTGTAACACTGCGCACACACACACACACACACACACACACACACACACACAGTGTAACACTGCACGCACACACACACACAGTGTAACACTGCACACACACACAGTGTAACACTGCACACACACACAGACAGTGTAACACTGCACACACACACACACACACACAGTGTAACACTGCACACGCACACATACAGTGTAACACTGCGCACACACACAGTGTAACACTGCACACACACACAGTGTAACACTGCACACACACACAGTGTAACACTGCACACGCACACAGTGTAACACTGCGCACACACAGTGTAACACTGCACACACACACAGTGTAACACTGCACACATACAGTGTAACACTGCGCACATACACAGACAGTGTAACACTGCACACACACACACAGTGTAACACTGCGCACGCACACACAGACAGTGTAACACTGCGCACACATAAACAGACAGTGTAACACTGCACACACACTGTGTGTGTGCGCAGTGTTACACTGTGTGCGCAGTGTTACACTGTGTGCGCAGTGTTACACTGTGTGCGCAGTGTTACACTGTGTGCGCAGTGTTACACTGTGTGTGCAGTGTTGCACTGTGTGTGCGCAGTGTTACACTGCCTGTGTGTGTGTGCAGTGTTACACTGTCTGTGTATGTGTGCAGTGTTACACTGTGTGCGTGCGCAGTGTTACACTGTCTGTGTGTGTGCAGTGTTACACTCTGTGTGTGTGCGCAGTGTTACACTGTATGTGCGCAGTGTTACACTGTGTGTAACACTGCGCACACACACAGACAGTGTAACACTGCACACACACACAGTATAACACTGCGCACATACACAGACAGACAGTGTAACACTGCGCACGCACACAGTGTAACACTGCGCACACACACAGTGTAACACTGCGCACACACACACAGTGTAACACTGCACACACACACAGTGTAACACATACACACACGCAGTGTAACATTGCACACAGTGTAACACTGCGCACGCACACAGTGTAACACTGCACACACAGACACACACAGTGTAACACTGCGCACACACACACAGACAGTGTAACACTGCGCATGCACACAGTGTAACACTGCACATGCACGCACACAGTGTAACACTGCACACACACACACAGTGTAACACTGCGCACACACACACAGTGTAACATTGCACACACACAGGCAGTGTAACACTGCACACACACACAGTGTAACACTGCGCGCACACACACAGACAGTGTAACACTGCACACGCACACAGTGTAACACTGCACATGCACGCACACAGTGTAACACTGCACACACACACACAGTGTAACACTGCGCACACACACACACACACACACACAGTGTAGCACTGCGCACGCATGCACACACAGTGTAACACTGCACACATACACAGACAGTGTAACACTGCACACACACACAGGCAGTGTAACACTGCACACACACACGCAGTGTAACATTGCACACACACCGTGTAACACTGCGCACACACACAGTGTAACATTGCACACACACAGGCAGTGTAACACTGCACACACACAGTGTAACATTGCACACACACAGGCAGTGTAACACTGCACACACACACAGTGTAACACTGCGCACACACACACAGACAGTGTAACACTGCGCATGCACACAGTGTAACACTGCACATGCACGCACACAGTGTAACACTGCACACACACACACAGTGTAACATTGCACACACACAGGCAGTGTAACACTGCACACACACACAGTGTAACACTGCGCGCGCACACACAGACAGTGTAACACTGCGCACGCACACAGTGTAACACTGCACACATACACAGACAGTGTAACACTGCACACACACACAGGCAGTGTAACACTGCACACACACACGCAGTGTAACATTGCGCACACACCGTGTAACACTGCGCACACACACACAGTGTAACATTGCACACACACAGGCAGTGTAACACTGCACACACACACAGTGTAACACTGCGCACACACACACAGACAGTGTAACACTGCGCACGCACACAGTGTAACACTGCACACACACACAGTGTAACACTGCGCGCACACACACACACACACAGTGTAACACTGCACACACACACACATTGTAACACTGCGCACACACACACAGTGTAACACTGCACACATACACAGACAGTGTAACACTGCGCACACACAGTGTAACACTGCGCACACACAGTATAACACTGCGCACATACACAGACAGTGTGACACTGCGCACATACACAGACAGTGTAACACTGCGCACACACACACACACACAGTGTAACACTGCACACACACACACAGTGTAACGCTGCGCACACACACAGTGTAACACTGCACACACATACACAGACAGTGTAACACTGCACACACACACAGTGTAACACTGCACACACACACACACAGTGTAACACTGCACACACACACACAGTGTAACACTGCGCACACACACACAGTGTAACATTGCACACACACAGGCAGTGTAACACTGCACACACACACAGTGTAACACTGCGCGCACACACACAGTGTAACACTGCGCACGCACACAGTGTAACACTGCACACATACACAGACAGTGTAACACTGCACACACACACAGGCAGTGTAACACTGCACACACACACGCAGTGTAACATTGCACACACACCGTGTAACACTGCGCACACACACACAGTGTAACATTGCACACACACAGGCAGTGTAACACTGCACACACACAGTGTAACACTGCGCACACACACACAGACAGTGTAACACTGCGCACGCACACAGTGTAACACTGCACACACACACAGTGTAACACTGCGCACACACACACACACACACACACACACACACAGTGTAACACTGCGCACGCACGCGCACACAGTGTAACACTGCACACATACACAGACAGTGTAACACTGCACACACACAGGCAGTGTAACACTGCACGCACACACAGTGTAACACTGCACACACACACAGTGTAACACTGCACACACACACAGTGTAACACTGCACACACACAGTGTAACACTGCACATACACACAGTGTAACACTGCACACACACACAGTGTAACACTGCACACACACAGACAGGGTAACACTGCACACACAAAGTGTAACATTGCACATACACACAGTGTAACACTGCACACACACGAAGTGTAACACTGCACATACACACAGTGTAACACTGCACACACACGAAGTGTAACACTGCACATACACGCAGTGTAAGACTGCACACACACAGTGTAACACTGCACACACAAAGTGTAACATTGCACACACACACAGTGTAACACTGCACACACACAGTGTAACACTGCACACACACACAGTGTAACACTGCACACACACAGTGTAACACTGCACATACACACAGTGTAACACTGCACACACACACAGTGTAACACTGCACACACACAGACAGGGTAACACTGCACACACAAAGTGTAACATTGCACATACACACAGTGTAACACTGCACACACACGAAGTGTAACACTGCACATACACGCAGTGTAAGACTGCACACACACAGTGTAACACCGCACGCACACAGACAGTGTAACACTGCACACACACACAGTGTAACACTGCACACACACAGACAGGGTAACACTGCACATACACACAGTGTACACTGCACACACACAGTGTAACACTGCACACCCACACAGTGTAACACTGCACACACACAGACAGGGTAACACTGCACACACACAGTGTAACACTGCACACACACAGTGTAACACTGCACACACACACAGTGTAACACTGCACACACACAGTGTAACACTGCACACACACAGACCGGGTAACACTGCACATACACACAGTGTAACACTGCACACACACACAGTGTAACACTGCACACACACACACACAGTGTAACACTGCACACACACTGTGTAACACTGCACACACACACAGTGTAACACTGCGCACACACACACACACAGTGTAACACTGCGTGCGCACACACACACAGTGTAACACTGCACACACACACACAGTGTAACACTGCGCGCACACACACACACACACAGTGTAACACTGCGCACACACACACACACACAGTGTAACACTGCGCACACGCACACACAGTGTAACACTGCACACAGGCAGTGTTACACTGCGCACACACACACAGTGTAACACATACACACACGCAGTGTAACATTGCACACAGTGTAACACTGCACACACACACACACAGACAGTTTAACACTGCGCACGCACACACAGTGTAACACTGCACACACACACACACACAGTGTAACACTGCGCACACACACACAGTGTAACACTGCGCGCACACACACACACACACACTGTGCGCAGTGTTACACTGTCTGTGTGTGGGCGCAGTGTAACACTGTGTGTGTGCGCGCAGTGTTACACTGTGTAAGACTGCACACACACAGACACAGTGTAACACTGCACATACACACATGCAGTGTAACATTGCACACACACAGTGTAACACTGCGCACACACACACACACACAGTGTAACACTGCACACACACACAGTGTAACACTGCACACACACACAGTGTAACACTGCACACGCACACAGTGTAACACTGCGCACACACAGTGTAACACTGCACACACACACAGTGTAACACTGCACACATACAGTGTAACACTGCGCACATACACAGACAGTGTAACACTGCACACACACACACAGTGTAACACTGCGCACGCACACACAGACAGTGTAACACTGCGCACACATAAACAGACAGTGTAACACTGCACACACACTGTGTGTGTGCGCAGTGTTACACTGTGTGCGCAGTGTTACACTGTGTGCGCAGTGTTACACTGTGTGCGCAGTGTTACACTGTGTGCGCAGTGTTACACTGTGTGTGCAGTGTTGCACTGTGTGTGCGCAGTGTTACACTGCCTGTGTGTGTGTGCAGTGTTACACTGTCTGTGTATGTGTGCAGTGTTACACTGTGTGCGTGCGCAGTGTTACACTGTCTGTGTGTGTGCAGTGTTACACTCTGTGTGTGTGCGCAGTGTTACACTGTATGTGCGCAGTGTTACACTGTGTGTAACACTGCGCACACACACAGACAGTGTAACACTGCACACACACACAGTATAACACTGCGCACATACACAGACAGACAGTGTAACACTGCGCACGCACACAGTGTAACACTGCGCACACACACACAGTGTAACACTGCGCACACACACACAGTGTAACACTGCACACACACACAGTGTAACACATACACACACGCAGTGTAACATTGCACACAGTGTAACACTGCGCACGCACACAGTGTAACACTGCACACACAGACACACACAGTGTAACACTGCGCACACACACACAGACAGTGTAACACTGCGCATGCACACAGTGTAACACTGCACATGCACGCACACAGTGTAACACTGCGCACACACACACAGTGTAACATTGCACACACACAGGCAGTGTAACACTGCACACACACACAGTGTAACACTGCGCGCACACACACAGACAGTGTAACACTGCACACGCACACAGTGTAACACTGCACATGCACGCACACAGTGTAACACTGCACACACACACACAGTGTAACACTGCGCACACACACACACACACACACACAGTGTAGCACTGCGCACGCATGCACACACAGTGTAACACTGCACACATACACAGACAGTGTAACACTGCACACACACACAGGCAGTGTAACACTGCACACACACACGCAGTGTAACATTGCACACACACCGTGTAACACTGCGCACACACACAGTGTAACATTGCACACACACAGGCAGTGTAACACTGCACAC
This sequence comes from Scyliorhinus torazame, assembly GCF_047496885.1. NCBI lineage: Eukaryota > Metazoa > Chordata > Chondrichthyes > Carcharhiniformes > Scyliorhinidae > Scyliorhinus > Scyliorhinus torazame. The sequence goes on from NC_092735.1 coordinate 31,856,634, forward strand.
ACACAGTGTAACATTGCACACACACAGGCAGTGTAACACTGCACACACACACAGTGTAACACTGCGCACACACACACAGACAGTGTAACACTGCGCATGCACACAGTGTAACACTGCACATGCACGCACACAGTGTAACACTGCACACACACACACAGTGTAACATTGCACACACACAGGCAGTGTAACACTGCACACACACACAGTGTAACACTGCGCGCGCACACACAGACAGTGTAACACTGCGCACGCACACAGTGTAACACTGCACACATACACAGACAGTGTAACACTGCACACACACACAGGCAGTGTAACACTGCACACACACACGCAGTGTAACATTGCGCACACACCGTGTAACACTGCGCACACACACACAGTGTAACATTGCACACACACAGGCAGTGTAACACTGCACACACACACAGTGTAACACTGCGCACACACACACAGACAGTGTAACACTGCGCACGCACACAGTGTAACACTGCACACACACACAGTGTAACACTGCGCGCACACACACACACACACAGTGTAACACTGCACACACACACACATTGTAACACTGCGCACACACACACAGTGTAACACTGCACACATACACAGACAGTGTAACACTGCGCACACACAGTGTAACACTGCGCACACACAGTATAACACTGCGCACATACACAGACAGTGTGACACTGCGCACATACACAGACAGTGTAACACTGCGCACACACACACACACACAGTGTAACACTGCACACACACACACAGTGTAACGCTGCGCACACACACAGTGTAACACTGCACACACATACACAGACAGTGTAACACTGCACACACACACAGTGTAACACTGCACACACACACACACAGTGTAACACTGCACACACACACACAGTGTAACACTGCGCACACACACACAGTGTAACATTGCACACACACAGGCAGTGTAACACTGCACACACACACAGTGTAACACTGCGCGCACACACACAGTGTAACACTGCGCACGCACACAGTGTAACACTGCACACATACACAGACAGTGTAACACTGCACACACACACAGGCAGTGTAACACTGCACACACACACGCAGTGTAACATTGCACACACACCGTGTAACACTGCGCACACACACACAGTGTAACATTGCACACACACAGGCAGTGTAACACTGCACACACACAGTGTAACACTGCGCACACACACACAGACAGTGTAACACTGCGCACGCACACAGTGTAACACTGCACACACACACAGTGTAACACTGCGCACACACACACACACACACACAGTGTAACACTGCGCACGCACGCGCACACAGTGTAACACTGCACACATACACAGACAGTGTAACACTGCACACACACAGGCAGTGTAACACTGCACGCACACACAGTGTAACACTGCACACACACACAGTGTAACACTGCACACACACACAGTGTAACACTGCACACACACAGTGTAACACTGCACATACACACAGTGTAACACTGCACACACACACAGTGTAACACTGCACACACACAGACAGGGTAACACTGCACACACAAAGTGTAACATTGCACATACACACAGTGTAACACTGCACACACACGAAGTGTAACACTGCACATACACACAGTGTAACACTGCACACACACGAAGTGTAACACTGCACATACACGCAGTGTAAGACTGCACACACACAGTGTAACACTGCACACACAAAGTGTAACATTGCACACACACACAGTGTAACACTGCACACACACAGTGTAACACTGCACACACACACAGTGTAACACTGCACACACACAGTGTAACACTGCACATACACACAGTGTAACACTGCACACACACACAGTGTAACACTGCACACACACAGACAGGGTAACACTGCACACACAAAGTGTAACATTGCACATACACACAGTGTAACACTGCACACACACGAAGTGTAACACTGCACATACACGCAGTGTAAGACTGCACACACACAGTGTAACACCGCACGCACACAGACAGTGTAACACTGCACACACACACAGTGTAACACTGCACACACACAGACAGGGTAACACTGCACATACACACAGTGTACACTGCACACACACAGTGTAACACTGCACACCCACACAGTGTAACACTGCACACACACAGACAGGGTAACACTGCACACACACAGTGTAACACTGCACACACACAGTGTAACACTGCACACACACACAGTGTAACACTGCACACACACAGTGTAACACTGCACACACACAGACCGGGTAACACTGCACATACACACAGTGTAACACTGCACACACACACAGTGTAACACTGCACACACACACACACAGTGTAACACTGCACACACACTGTGTAACACTGCACACACACACAGTGTAACACTGCGCACACACACACACACAGTGTAACACTGCGTGCGCACACACACACAGTGTAACACTGCACACACACACACAGTGTAACACTGCGCGCACACACACACACACACAGTGTAACACTGCGCACACACACACACACACAGTGTAACACTGCGCACACGCACACACAGTGTAACACTGCACACAGGCAGTGTTACACTGCGCACACACACACAGTGTAACACATACACACACGCAGTGTAACATTGCACACAGTGTAACACTGCACACACACACACACAGACAGTTTAACACTGCGCACGCACACACAGTGTAACACTGCACACACACACACACACAGTGTAACACTGCGCACACACACACAGTGTAACACTGCGCGCACACACACACACACACACTGTGCGCAGTGTTACACTGTCTGTGTGTGGGCGCAGTGTAACACTGTGTGTGTGCGCGCAGTGTTACACTGTGTAAGACTGCACACACACAGACACAGTGTAACACTGCACATACACACATGCAGTGTAACATTGCACACACACAGTGTAACACTGCGCACACACACACACACACAGTGTAACAATGCACATACACACAGTGTAACACTGCACACACAAAGTGTAACATTGCACATACACACAGTGTAACACTGCACACACACGAAGTGTAACACTGCACATACACGCAGTGTAAGACTGCACACACACAGTGTAACACTGCACACACACAGTGTAACACTGCACACACACACAGTGTAACACTGCACACACACAGTGTAACACTGCACACACACACAGTGTAACACTGCACACACACAGTGTAACATTGCACATACACACAGTGTAACACTGCACACACACGAAGTGTAACACTGCACATACACGCAGTGTAAGACTGCACACACACAGTGTAACACTGCACACACACAGTGTAACACTGCACACACACACAGTGTAACACTGCACACACACAGTGTAACACTGCACATACACACAGTGTAACACTGCACACACACACAGTGTAACACTGCACACACACAGACAGGGTAACACTGCACACACAAAGTGTAACATTGCACATACACACAGTGTAACACTGCACACACACGAAGTGTAACACTGCACATACACGCAGTGTAAGACTGCACACACACAGTGTAACACCGCACACACGCACACAGTGTAACACTGCACACACACACAGACAGTGTAACAGTGCGCGCACACAGTGTAACACTGCGCACACACAGTGTAACACTGCGCGCGCACACACACACAGTGTAACACTGCGCACACACACACACACACACACACACACACACACACACACAGTGTAACACTGCACGCACACACACACACAGTGTAACACTGCACACACACACAGTGTAACACTGCACACACACACAGACAGTGTAACACTGCACACACACACACACACACACACAGTGTAACACTGCACACGCACACATACAGTGTAACACTGCGCACACACACAGTGTAACACTGCACACACACACAGTGTAACACTGCACACACACACAGTGTAACACTGCACACGCACACAGTGTAACACTGCGCACACACAGTGTAACACTGCACACACACACAGTGTAACACTGCACACATACAGTGTAACACTGCGCACATACACAGACAGTGTAACACTGCACACACACACACAGTGTAACACTGCGCACGCACACACAGACAGTGTAACACTGCGCACACATAAACAGACAGTGTAACACTGCACACACACTGTGTGTGTGTGCGCAGTGTTACACTGTGTGCGCAGTGTTACACTGTGTGCGCAGTGTTACACTGTGTGCGCAGTGTTACACTGTGTGCGCAGTGTTACACTGTGTGTGCAGTGTTGCACTGTGTGTGCGCAGTGTTACACTGCCTGTGTGTGTGTGCAGTGTTACACTGTCTGTGTATGTGTGCAGTGTTACACTGTGTGCGTGCGCAGTGTTACACTGTCTGTGTGTGTGCAGTGTTACACTCTGTGTGTGTGCGCAGTGTTACACTGTATGTGCGCAGTGTTACACTGTGTGTAACACTGCGCACACACACAGACAGTGTAACACTGCACACACACACAGTATAACACTGCGCACATACACAGACAGACAGTGTAACACTGCGCACGCACACAGTGTAACACTGCGCACACACACACAGTGTAACACTGCGCACACACACACAGTGTAACACTGCACACACACACAGTGTAACACATACACACACGCAGTGTAACATTGCACACAGTGTAACACTGCGCACGCACACAGTGTAACACTGCACACACAGACACACACAGTGTAACACTGCGCACACACACACAGACAGTGTAACACTGCGCATGCACACAGTGTAACACTGCACATGCACGCACACAGTGTAACACTGCGCACACACACACAGTGTAACATTGCACACACACAGGCAGTGTAACACTGCACACACACACAGTGTAACACTGCGCGCACACACACAGACAGTGTAACACTGCACACGCACACAGTGTAACACTGCACATGCACGCACACAGTGTAACACTGCACACACACACACAGTGTAACACTGCGCACACACACACACACACACACACAGTGTAGCACTGCGCACGCATGCACACACAGTGTAACACTGCACACATACACAGACAGTGTAACACTGCACACACACACAGGCAGTGTAACACTGCACACACACACGCAGTGTAACATTGCACACACACCGTGTAACACTGCGCACACACACAGTGTAACATTGCACACACACAGGCAGTGTAACACTGCACACACACAGTGTAACATTGCACACACACAGGCAGTGTAACACTGCACACACACACAGTGTAACACTGCGCACACACACACAGACAGTGTAACACTGCGCATGCACACAGTGTAACACTGCACATGCACGCACACAGTGTAACACTGCACACACACACACAGTGTAACATTGCACACACACAGGCAGTGTAACACTGCACACACACACAGTGTAACACTGCGCGCGCACACACAGACAGTGTAACACTGCGCACGCACACAGTGTAACACTGCACACATACACAGACAGTGTAACACTGCACACACACACAGGCAGTGTAACACTGCACACACACACGCAGTGTAACATTGCGCACACACCGTGTAACACTGCGCACACACACACAGTGTAACATTGCACACACACAGGCAGTGTAACACTGCACACACACACAGTGTAACACTGCGCACACACACACAGACAGTGTAACACTGCGCACGCACACAGTGTAACACTGCACACACACACAGTGTAACACTGCGCGCACACACACACACACACAGTGTAACACTGCACACACACACACATTGTAACACTGCGCACACACACACAGTGTAACACTGCACACATACACAGACAGTGTAACACTGCGCACACACAGTGTAACACTGCGCACACACAGTATAACACTGCGCACATACACAGACAGTGTGACACTGCGCACATACACAGACAGTGTAACACTGCGCACACACACACACACACAGTGTAACACTGCACACACACACACAGTGTAACGCTGCGCACACACACAGTGTAACACTGCACACACATACACAGACAGTGTAACACTGCACACACACACAGTGTAACACTGCACACACACACACACAGTGTAACACTGCACACACACACACAGTGTAACACTGCGCACACACACACAGTGTAACATTGCACACACACAGGCAGTGTAACACTGCACACACACACAGTGTAACACTGCGCGCACACACACAGTGTAACACTGCGCACGCACACAGTGTAACACTGCACACATACACAGACAGTGTAACACTGCACACACACACAGGCAGTGTAACACTGCACACACACACGCAGTGTAACATTGCACACACACCGTGTAACACTGCGCACACACACACAGTGTAACATTGCACACACACAGGCAGTGTAACACTGCACACACACAGTGTAACACTGCGCACACACACACAGACAGTGTAACACTGCGCACGCACACAGTGTAACACTGCACACACACACAGTGTAACACTGCGCACACACACACACACACACACAGTGTAACACTGCGCACGCACGCGCACACAGTGTAACACTGCACACATACACAGACAGTGTAACACTGCACACACACAGGCAGTGTAACACTGCACGCACACACAGTGTAACACTGCACACACACACAGTGTAACACTGCACACACACACAGTGTAACACTGCACACACACAGTGTAACACTGCACATACACACAGTGTAACACTGCACACACACACAGTGTAACACTGCACACACACAGACAGGGTAACACTGCACACACAAAGTGTAACATTGCACATACACACAGTGTAACACTGCACACACACGAAGTGTAACACTGCACATACACACAGTGTAACACTGCACACACACGAAGTGTAACACTGCACATACACGCAGTGTAAGACTGCACACACACAGTGTAACACTGCACACACAAAGTGTAACATTGCACACACACACAGTGTAACACTGCACACACACAGTGTAACACTGCACACACACACAGTGTAACACTGCACACACACAGTGTAACACTGCACATACACACAGTGTAACACTGCACACACACACAGTGTAACACTGCACACACACAGACAGGGTAACACTGCACACACAAAGTGTAACATTGCACATACACACAGTGTAACACTGCACACACACGAAGTGTAACACTGCACATACACGCAGTGTAAGACTGCACACACACAGTGTAACACCGCACGCACACAGACAGTGTAACACTGCACACACACACAGTGTAACACTGCACACACACAGACAGGGTAACACTGCACATACACACAGTGTACACTGCACACACACAGTGTAACACTGCACACCCACACAGTGTAACACTGCACACACACAGACAGGGTAACACTGCACACACACAGTGTAACACTGCACACACACAGTGTAACACTGCACACACACACAGTGTAACACTGCACACACACAGTGTAACACTGCACACACACAGACCGGGTAACACTGCACATACACACAGTGTAACACTGCACACACACACAGTGTAACACTGCACACACACACACACAGTGTAACACTGCACACACACTGTGTAACACTGCACACACACACAGTGTAACACTGCGCACACACACACACACAGTGTAACACTGCGTGCGCACACACACACAGTGTAACACTGCACACACACACACAGTGTAACACTGCGCGCACACACACACACACACAGTGTAACACTGCGCACACACACACACACACAGTGTAACACTGCGCACACGCACACACAGTGTAACACTGCACACAGGCAGTGTTACACTGCGCACACACACACAGTGTAACACATACACACACGCAGTGTAACATTGCACACAGTGTAACACTGCACACACACACACACAGACAGTTTAACACTGCGCACGCACACACAGTGTAACACTGCACACACACACACACACAGTGTAACACTGCGCACACACACACAGTGTAACACTGCGCGCACACACACACACACACACTGTGCGCAGTGTTACACTGTCTGTGTGTGGGCGCAGTGTAACACTGTGTGTGTGCGCGCAGTGTTACACTGTGTAAGACTGCACACACACAGACACAGTGTAACACTGCACATACACACATGCAGTGTAACATTGCACACACACAGTGTAACACTGCGCACACACACACACACACAGTGTAACAATGCACATACACACAGTGTAACACTGCACACACAAAGTGTAACATTGCACATACACACAGTGTAACACTGCACACACACGAAGTGTAACACTGCACATACACGCAGTGTAAGACTGCACACACACAGTGTAACACTGCACACACACAGTGTAACACTGCACACACACACAGTGTAACACTGCACACACACAGTGTAACACTGCACACACACACAGTGTAACACTGCACACACACAGTGTAACATTGCACATACACACAGTGTAACACTGCACACACACGAAGTGTAACACTGCACATACACGCAGTGTAAGACTGCACACACACAGTGTAACACTGCACACACACAGTGTAACACTGCACACACACACAGTGTAACACTGCACATACACACAGTGTAACACTGCACACACACACAGTGTAACACTGCACACACACAGACAGGGTAACACTGCACACACAAAGTGTAACATTGCACATACACACAGTGTAACACTGCACACACACGAAGTGTAACACTGCACATACACGCAGTGTAAGACTGCACACACACAGTGTAACACCGCACACACGCACACAGTGTAACACTGCACACACACACAGACAGTGTAACAGTGCGCGCACACAGTGTAACACTGCGCACACACAGTGTAACACTGCGCGCGCACACACACACAGTGTAACACTGCGCACACACACACACACACACACACACACACACACACACAGTGTAACACTGCACGCACACACACACACAGTGTAACACTGCACACACACACAGTGTAACACTGCACACACACACAGACAGTGTAACACTGCACACACACACACACACACACACAGTGTAACACTGCACACGCACACATACAGTGTAACACTGCGCACACACACAGTGTAACACTGCACACACACACAGTGTAACACTGCACACACACACAGTGTAACACTGCACACGCACACAGTGTAACACTGCGCACACACAGTGTAACACTGCACACACACACAGTGTAACACTGCACACATACAGTGTAACACTGCGCACATACACAGACAGTGTAACACTGCACACACACACACAGTGTAACACTGCGCACGCACACACAGACAGTGTAACACTGCGCACACATAAACAGACAGTGTAACACTGCACACACACTGTGTGTGTGTGCGCAGTGTTACACTGTGTGCGCAGTGTTACACTGTGTGCGCAGTGTTACACTGTGTGCGCAGTGTTACACTGTGTGCGCAGTGTTACACTGTGTGTGCAGTGTTGCACTGTGTGTGCGCAGTGTTACACTGCCTGTGTGTGTGTGCAGTGTTACACTGTCTGTGTATGTGTGCAGTGTTACACTGTGTGCGTGCGCAGTGTTACACTGTCTGTGTGTGTGCAGTGTTACACTCTGTGTGTGTGCGCAGTGTTACACTGTATGTGCGCAGTGTTACACTGTGTGTAACACTGCGCACACACACAGACAGTGTAACACTGCACACACACACAGTATAACACTGCGCACATACACAGACAGACAGTGTAACACTGCGCACGCACACAGTGTAACACTGCGCACACACACACAGTGTAACACTGCGCACACACACACAGTGTAACACTGCACACACACACAGTGTAACACATACACACACGCAGTGTAACATTGCACACAGTGTAACACTGCGCACGCACACAGTGTAACACTGCACACACAGACACACACAGTGTAACACTGCGCACACACACACAGACAGTGTAACACTGCGCATGCACACAGTGTAACACTGCACATGCACGCACACAGTGTAACACTGCACACACACACACAGTGTAACACTGCGCACACACACACAGTGTAACATTGCACACACACAGGCAGTGTAACACTGCACACACACACAGTGTAACACTGCGCGCACACACACAGACAGTGTAACACTGCACACGCACACAGTGTAACACTGCACATGCACGCACACAGTGTAACACTGCACACACACACACAGTGTAACACTGCGCACACACACACACACACACACACAGTGTAGCACTGCGCACGCATGCACACACAGTGTAACACTGCACACATACACAGACAGTGTAACACTGCACACACACACAGGCAGTGTAACACTGCACACACACACGCAGTGTAACATTGCACACACACCGTGTAACACTGCGCACACACACAGTGTAACATTGCACACACACAGGCAGTGTAACACTGCACACACACAGTGTAACATTGCACACACACAGGCAGTGTAACACTGCACACACACACAGTGTAACACTGCGCACACACACACAGACAGTGTAACACTGCGCATGCACACAGTGTAACACTGCACATGCACGCACACAGTGTAACACTGCACACACACACACAGTGTAACATTGCACACACACAGGCAGTGTAACACTGCACACACACACAGTGTAACACTGCGCGCGCACACACAGACAGTGTAACACTGCGCACGCACACAGTGTAACACTGCACACATACACAGACAGTGTAACACTGCACACACACACAGGCAGTGTAACACTGCACACACACACGCAGTGTAACATTGCGCACACACCGTGTAACACTGCGCACACACACACAGTGTAACATTGCACACACACAGGCAGTGTAACACTGCACACACACACAGTGTAACACTGCGCACACACACACAGACAGTGTAACACTGCGCACGCACACAGTGTAACACTGCACACACACACAGTGTAACACTGCGCGCACACACACACACACACAGTGTAACACTGCACACACACACACATTGTAACACTGCGCACACACACACAGTGTAACACTGCACACATACACAGACAGTGTAACACTGCGCACACACAGTGTAACACTGCGCACACACAGTATAACACTGCGCACATACACAGACAGTGTGACACTGCGCACATACACAGACAGTGTAACACTGCGCACACACACACACACACAGTGTAACACTGCACACACACACACAGTGTAACGCTGCGCACACACACAGTGTAACACTGCACACACATACACAGACAGTGTAACACTGCACACACACACAGTGTAACACTGCACACACACACACACAGTGTAACACTGCACACACACACACAGTGTAACACTGCGCACACACACACAGTGTAACATTGCACACACACAGGCAGTGTAACACTGCACACACACACAGTGTAACACTGCGCGCACACACACAGTGTAACACTGCGCACGCACACAGTGTAACACTGCACACATACACAGACAGTGTAACACTGCACACACACACAGGCAGTGTAACACTGCACACACACACGCAGTGTAACATTGCACACACACCGTGTAACACTGCGCACACACACACAGTGTAACATTGCACACACACAGGCAGTGTAACACTGCACACACACAGTGTAACACTGCGCACACACACACAGACAGTGTAACACTGCGCACGCACACAGTGTAACACTGCACACACACACAGTGTAACACTGCGCACACACACACACACACACACACACACACACACAGTGTAACACTGCGCACGCACGCGCACACAGTGTAACACTGCACACATACACAGACAGTGTAACACTGCACACACACAGGCAGTGTAACACTGCACGCACACACAGTGTAACACTGCACACACACACAGTGTAACACTGCACACACACACAGTGTAACACTGCACACACACACACACACACATTGTAACACTGCGCACACACACACAGTGTAACACTGCGCACACACACAGTATAACACTGCGCACATACACACACAGTGTAACACTGCGCACACACAGTATAACACTGCGCACATTCACAGACAGTGTGACACTGCGCACATACACAGACAGTGTAACACTGCACACACACACACACACACGCACGCACACGCGCACACACACACACGCAGTGTAACACTGCGCGCACACACACACACACGCAGTGTAACACTGCGCACACACACACGCAGTGTAACACTGCACACACACACAGTGTAACACTGCACACACACACAGTGTAACACTGCGCACACATAAACAGACACATAAACAATTGGCGCCTACTGCGCTAATTTTGTTTGCATATTCTCCTATGGTGAGCGTTGCGGGGGCTCTTGCGGATTTTGCCATTCTTCAGACACACTGGTTGACTGGATCAAAGGACAGATTGTGGGAATTCATAAAATCTATGCCTAAAATGTGTTCTGCTGTGTGGGGCAGGTCGACTAAGACTATGGGGTGCTTGGTGGTGATGTTGCCGATTTGAATGGGTACAGGGGCTGTGATGTGTCCCTGCTGTGAGTGGCCTGTGAAACCGCTGAGGGCGATTGTGGCTGTAGTGGGCCAAGTGTCTTTATGGAACATGGTGGAGGAATTGAGTGTGGTGCGGGACCCTCCTGTGTCCCAGCGAAACTCGATGGGCTGTCCCCGTATTTTTACTGCAACTACCGGTTGGCCGGACCTATCCCAAAGGGTGTCGCAGACCGAACTGGGGGGAGCCCGAACACCGTCAGTCCGTTCCGTTCAGGTCTGTCTGATCTGAACGGGTGCTAACGCTATGTATTGGCTTTGTCCTGGTTTTATTTAGAGTGCCTGTCTGCTGGGCTCTCTGTTGCTTTTGTGGGGCATTGCATTCTCGTGCAAAGTGTCCCAACTGTCCACAGTTGTAACACTCCTGTGACTTTTGTGGGGGGCTGTTCTTGCCTCCATTTACCCATGCGGGGTTCTGGTGTGCCTTAACTGCGTGTAGGTCTGCTTCTGCCTGCTGTTCTTCGGGATTGTTATTCGTGGGTTGGTTTTGATCAGATTGCTCCCAGGCGCGGGACAAATGGGCGCGGTCTAAGTCCCCGAAAACTGCTGCGAAATGGATCCACAGGCGTCCAGCAAACGCTGTGGGGTGCTCGGTTTTCTTTTGCCTGCACTTATTGAGGCCATCTACGGAGTCACCCCTGTTATACCCGATCGCGTCTAGGATCGCTGTGTGCATTTCTGCAAGGGTGCCTCCTCCTACATTCTGTGGGTCGGGAAGGGCTGCTACGACCGAAGGGTCTAAACTCAAAACTGTGAGCTTCACTTGCTCTCGCTCATCCAGGCCGTACAGCATCGCCTGCTGTTTTACTCTAGCAAAGAAGTGGTGGGGGTCTGAGGTGGGGAGGAACGATGCGATTTTCTCGCACGCGTCCCGTAATTGGGTCACGGTTAAGGGGGTCATGTACAGGAATTCCGTGTCTCCTTCCGATGTGACTGTGCGGTGGGTGGTTACTGGATTCATTGGTGCCTGAACTATCAGCTCTGAGGGGTAGGGGCGCTTTTCTCTTCTGGGGATTTCCTTGCGCACATGTTCCCTGAACATATCTATGCGCGGTCTCATTTAATTCTTCCCAATCCGGGCCGTCTTTTGTATCTAACTGGGATCCAAAGGTGCTGTGGAATCCTTTCTGAACTGAAAGCAAAGACTGCAGTTCTGCAATCTGCTTCCGGCACTTTGCGTGATCTAGTGAGCTCTGTCTCTGCTCCGTGGTGGTAGCATGGAGTGCTCATAATGCTGCTTTCAGGTCGCTACACTGCCTTTGCAATGCCTCTACCTGTTTCTCTGTTTCCTCTCTTACCAGGACTGCGCATTGCGTGTCCTGATAGGCCTTTTCGTACTGTGTCTGGAAGCTGCTTAGGTGCGCCAGACAAGACTGGTGTGCCCACTTGGCATCATCCACCTCTCTGTCCTTTGCTGCTAACTTCCTTCTTAATTCTAGGTTCTCTTTCACTATCTCACCCACATCGACCTTACTCATTCGATGTGTCTTCTCTATCTCTTTACGGAGCGTCCGAACGACCTCCTCTGTGCTTCGCAATTGTGCCAAACAGGACACGATTGCCATCGGCTTGCGAGCTTTTCCCACGCTTTTCTTATGGATTTCGCTCAGGTTCTCCCACCAAGTATGTCCTATACTCCCGGGACCTGTTTCCTCATTTTCACAGAATTCGTTCCAAAGGGGCCATCCTTTCCCTTTGAGGTACTTTCTGATCTCTTCTTCCCAAACGGGACACTGTCCTACTCTGCTGCTGGTCGCTGCGACCACGAATTCTTTGGGATTCATGAGGCATTGCATTGCCATCTTTCCTCTCTGAATATTTCTCTTAAAATTTGGAACGAGGGGTGCTAAGGCGGTGTTGTAAACACGGGTACGGCTTTCGCTATTTTCCGGAATACAAACTCCCGACAGTTTTGTCGCAACAAAAATCTATCAGTTTTACCTTATAGCCCCGTTAGTTACGCATGCATACACACACTTCCGAATTATGAGGATTGATCAGAACTGTTTGAACACTTGTGGTATTTCTGTTGCCAATTGGATTTCTAATTCAAATTTTTGGGTTCTCCCGGAGTGGTTCGGCCACTTCTAGATCGGGTCCCGTCAGGATGTCGCCAGTAATATGTTGCTAACTTTTGGTTGTTCAATTGGCTCTGTTTTATAACCTTTGCTCTAGAGTCGCCAGGTATCTTTATGATACCACCACAAGGTTTAAGTTCAAGGAATGATCAATAACTCAACACACCAATTAGTAAGATTCAAATCAAAACACATTTATTATACACAGTAAATCGCTACTCATGCATAAACTCTACTTTCTAGGCTATTTCTATAACTAACAGGCCAATACTTAGCTTCGGACTGGCCCACCAGGTCAGGGGAACAAATGGCCTTTCGTTCAGGTCCTGAGTCTGCAGGATTCAAAAGCTGGTATGGACTTGTAGCTAGGAGCGCCTATCTCGTAGTGAGCGTTGACTTGAGACTTGCTTGCTTGGAGGCAACAAGACAGGTCACTGTCAAGGGTTGGTTCATGTTGCTGAGTGACCCTGCCAAAGAAGGACGATTTGAACTTGGGGGCTTTACTTTATAGTCCACAGGGGCTTCCCGCCTTTCGGGGCGGACCCCGTACCTGGCTTCAAGTGATTGGACTTCATTCCAATCGCTTGGTTCGATTTCTCCAATACTGGAGTGGTTCCCTAATCGTTGAGCGGTCTTTAAGTGTCCGTCAACCTCTTTTGTGTTGGCTCCTGCTGGCGCCGGGGAGTCTGGCTTGGCCTTGTTTACCTCAAATGTTTCGATTGTTCCCGGGGATCGCTCATTACTATGTAGATGGCTGCTACATTACTCTGCAGATGGTTGCTGGTATCGATGCTGTCTGGGCTTTTGCAGAGTCTAATACACAGTAAACTTGCACCTGCTAGTTTTTGCCTGTGTTGGCTGAATTTCCCTTCAGCCTTTGCTGTTCTCCATTTTAAGTCGGGAAGTGGAAACATTGGAGAGGGTGCAGAGGAGATTTATCAGGATGTTGCCTGGTATGGAGGGAAGATCTTATGAGGAAAGGCTAAGGGACTTGAAGCTGTTTTCGTTAGAGAGAAGAAGGTTAAGAGGTGACTTAATTGAGGCATATAAGATGATCAGAGGATTGGATACGTTGGACAGTGAGAGCCTTTTTCCTCGGATGGTGATGTCCAGCACGAGGGGACATCGCTTTAAATTGAGGGGAGATAGATATAAGACAGATGTCAGAGGTAGGTTCTTTACTCAGAGAGTAGTAAGGGTGTGGAATGCCCTGCCTGCAACAGAAGTGGACTCGCCAACATTAAGGGCATTCAAATGGTCATTGGATAGACACATGGACGATAAGGGAATAGTGTAGATGGGCTTTAGAGTGGTTTCACAGGTCGGCGCAACATCGAGGGCCGAAGGGCCTGTACTGCACTGTAATGTTCGATGTTCCACAAAGCACTTGGGGGAATTGATTTGTGTTTCACCCACTTCCCTATTTTGCTTGCTTGGAAACTATACCCGAGGCACTCGATGTATTATGTCCAGTCCTCCACGAAGGAATCAAAATGGTCTAATTGCGCAAAGAAACGCATTTTGGGGGAGTATATTTTTCCCACATTTTCCTCAGACTTTGAAAGTGTTTAGGCTTGGGAGGCTAAATTGCCTACTCCTAGGCCATGTGTTCTCTGGAGGAGATGCTCTGGCTGATTTTGCAATCCAGCATTGTAGGTGGGGTTACGGGGATAGGGTGGAAGTGTGGGCTTAGGTAGAGTGCTGTTTCCAAGGGCGCGTGCAGACTCAATCAGCTGAATAGCCTCCTTCTGCACTGTAAAGTTTATGATTCTATGAACAGACGAGGAACATATCAGCCATGACAAAATGGCGGAGCAGACTATGGGCCGAATGGCCTAATTCTGCTCCTATATCCTATGACCTTATATCAAAGCAGGATACTCCCAGTTTTCAGGCCAGAATAATTTATTTTTCTTGCCAGGTGTGATGATGCACTTATTAGTGAGCAAAGGATTTATTTACAAGGATCTACAGGAGCAGCAACATGTTTACAGCTATTAATAAAATACCTCTGCGAATCCTCACCCTTGTGCAACTCCCCACAGGAGTCCTAATTGGCCATCCAGGCCAGATGACCCATACTCTGTATTACCATTAATGGGATAATCACCACCACATTAGGACAGCCATTGCACACTCTGAACAGAACAGGAAAATGGTATATTGGCCTTCATAGTGAGAGGATTCGATTACAGCAGCAGGGGTGTCTTGCTGCAATTAGACAGGTTCTTGGAGAGGCCACACTTGAAAGATTGTGCAGTTTTGGTATCCTTCAGAGGAAGGATGTTCTTGCTCTAGAGGGGGTGCAGTGAAGGTTCACCAGACTGATTCCCGATTAGGTGGGACTGACATTTGAGGGAGATTAAATATCAGTTAGTTCAGGAGAACGAGGGCAGGGGAAATCTCATATGTCCTAGGCTACGAGGTAGACCATTTAGGACAGAGAGGAGGAGAGTTTTCTTACCCAAAGAGTGATCGCCCTGTGGGATTTGTTACTGCGGTAGTGGAGGCCAAAACATTGCATGTTTTTAAGAAGCAGTTAGATGTGGCACTGGGGGGGGGGGGGAGGAAAGGAAAGAGCACATTAGGCTACTGAGTTGCATGATCAGCCATAAATCATAAATTAATGGTTGAGCAGGCTTGAAGGGACAAATGCTTACTCCCAGTCAGGGCATTTTGCCAATAATTCAGTGGATATGGATACAAATCCATTCACAGCAAATAAAAGGTTTGATTTGAAGCTGAAAATGTTCTACCACCCCCCTGAAAAATGGCAAGAAAGGAGTTGCCATTGGTGAAAGAGAATAAGCATCACCAACAGACCTCTGATCTGACCGTACACACCCTCCCTCCAAAAATACCCAAAGTGTTCTTTACAGTGTCAAATAGTTGTGCAGGAGGCACTAGATAGTGTAAAAAGTTTAGATTTGTCAGTAATGCAGCAGACACTGGTGTCAAAATAAAATCAAACTGCAAACAAACCATTATACACAGCCATCAGTCACGAATGAAGCATTTATTTATAGTTTGTACATTTGCATGATGGAGCCCTGGTTCAACAACATCAAACTGGCAGGTCCAAAGGTCTCAAAATGATACAAATATAATAAGCTTCTTCCCACAGTCAGTCTCCCCCAGGGTGAGCTTGTCAAACAGGTACTCTCCTGTGCCATTCTCAGGGGCTCCCAGTCTCTTCAGGTTGGTGATGTGATCTCCGAGTTTCTTGATCATCTTCACTTGTTCATCCAAGTAGTGAGTCTCCAGGAAGTCACAAAGCTGAAAGAAGAGCAGTAATTAACATACAGCAGGAAATGTCAACTATTAACTACATTTCCTCAGATGAAGGGGGTCAATGATTGAAGTGAGTCTATCCCAGAATTACTGGGACAAGCAACAAGTGTCCTTTCTCCATCAGCAGTCCCCTGAAAAAGGCCAAGATCCACCCCAATAAAAGTCAGTTGATGTCTAGAGATAGTGGGACAGGAACATTCACAATTGAAGTTACCCCACAGTGCAATTGAAAACAATTCACTTACATGAGGGTCAGTGTTCCCAGACGAGAGTTTGTGCAGATCCAGCAGACTCTGGTTCACATTCTTCTCCATCTGCAGAGCTCTCTGCATTGCCTCCAGACCATTGCTCCACTCATCCTGCTCTGGAGGAGATGGGAAAAGGAAATCCCACCAGCAAACAGTTGGATTAAACTGGTTAACAAGAATTAGTTTCCCCCAGTTCACACGGCTTGTGGAATGTTCCAAATAAAAATCTTGCTAATATCAGCAAAAAGCTCTCCCTGCAATTTACAAGCTGGCTTCTAGTGGTAATATGAGTCCATCATTTTCCATTTCACCCTGTACCTCTTCAGAGCACATTTACAGAGCCCAGTTTAGCATTGCAAACATCCACATTCTTATTATATTTAATTTGCCAGTAGTGTTGATTTCACAACTTCCCTGCACTAACTTCTCCCACCTCTAACATTCATTAATCCTCTATTTTCTAGACAGAGGGAATCCTTATTAGGTCAGGTCAAGCTGGTTGGTTCATAAAAAGACTAATCCAACCTGGACATCCCCCAGGACCATGCGGCCTCCACGTTTATTCTGGAATTCGATCAGTTTCTCAGCGTGTTCCCGTTCCTCATGTGACTGCTCCTTGAAGAACTCAGCAAAGTGACGCAGGGCAACGTCATCCCGGTCAAAGTAAGAGGACTGCAGGTAGAGATGAAAAAAGTGTCAGTTCAGGCAGATCTTACCCAGCCATAGAAAATCCAGAATTATGGTAGATCCCATTCTCTCAAGACCATTCAGCCCATCACATCACTAGTTCTATTATGAATGCTTGTTTTGATAGATCATAGAATTTACAGTGCAGAAGGAGGCCATTCAGCCCAGAGTCTGCACCGGCTCTTGGAAAGAGCACCCTACCCAAACTCAACACCTCCACCCAACACCAAGGGCAATATTGGACACCAAGGGCAATTTATCATGGCCAATCCACCAAACCTGCACATCTTTGGACTGTGGGAGGAAACCGGAGCACCCGGAGGAAACCCACGCAGACACGGGGAGAACGTGCAGACTCCGCACAGACAGTGACCCAAGCCAGAATCGAACCTGGGACCCTGGAGCGGTGAAGCAACTGTGCTATCCACAATGCTACCGTGCTGCCCTCAAGAACAAATTAATCTACACTATCATTCTACCGTAATCCATGTACCTATCCAATAGCTGCTTGAAGGTCCCTCATGTTTCCGACTCAACTACTTACACAGGCAGTGCATTCCATGCCCCCACTACTCTCTGGGTAAAGAACCTACCTCTGACATCCCCCATATATCTTCCACCATTCATGACTAATGCTATTCCGCCCCCCCCACCCACAGGGCAGAATTCTCCCCCACGCCAGGTGGGAGGATCGCCAGGGCACCCCGCAAGACCCACCACACCACCTCTCCCCACCCAGCACGGCAAGAATCACAGCTGGCCACTGGGAGAATCGCTGCTCACAACGGGCAAGCGGCAATTCTCCAGCCCAGGTGGGCCGAGCGGCCTGCCCAAAACAGCTTCCCACCGGCGCCGTCCGCACCTAGTTGCTGCCGGCAGGAACAGCGCAGGAACGCTGGGGGGGTTGGCCCACAATCAGTGCCCACCAATTGGCAGGCCAGCCTCTGAAGGAGGATCTCCTTTCCTCCACCACCCCACAAGATCCATCCAACATCTTCTTGCGGTGCAGCCTCAGGGAGGACGGCAACCGCGCATGCACGGGTGACGTCATTTACACAGCGCCACCTTTACGCAGCGTGCATAAATGACAACGCCACTCCTAGACCCCCCCAGGGGCAGGAGAATAGGGGGCTGGGCACAGCTTCCGACACCAGAGTGAAACACTCCGGTTTTCACTCTGGCATCAGCACTTAAGTCTCCCGATGGGAGAATTGCACCCATGGTTTATATTCATCTGATCCCTCTCGAATACCTTGTTTAAAAGGCCCATGTCACACTGGTTCTGTCAAAACAAACAGTCATGACCCAATGCCATTCCACCCCCCCGGCACAGTCATCCAATGCCCTCTCAACCAGCTCACACTTCATGCAGCACACTTGGACTCAAACCACTCATTAGGGATAGTTTTGCAGATCACTTGTGCCCTCGTTCTGAAGTCCTTTAGGAATGGGAACAGTTCCTCCCCATTTATTCCTGACCAGCTGCATGATATTCTTAACATTGCTCCCAAGGCAAACAGTCCCCAATTTCTCATCCCTGGAACCCCTCCTTGTAAATCTTATCTGCACTCTCCCAAAACATTCACATCCTCCTTTATGGGGGCAAGGTTTTCTAGCATACCATTTTGTCCCAATGATTTAGTTATATTAAACCCTGTGGAAAGAGTTAGCAAGGGCACTTGGCTGTATTCAAAGACACAAATGTTCAGTAATATTTCTTCCAAGATAACAATTACAGCCATCAAACTGCATTTAAGCTAACAAAAATAGTTCACTTCAGCCATTTAACACATGCCTGTTTAGGGATCCAGCCTTAATTGAGGAAGATTTAGTCAGGATTTAGCCCTTTTATTCAGTTAGATAAAACTATCAGAACCAACATCTAACTAATTAGTTACTTAATTGTTTTTATTTCCAATTTGGAAATATTAATTAGGTTTCTGAAATCTTGAGTTACAAGCTGACAAAACCCTAATTCCAGGTATGAATACCTGGAGTGCAACTCTGTTAGAGGGTACAGTCAGTGTAATGAGTTTTACTGTAAGTTAACATTCACTGGATGAAGCCCAGGGAGAATTAGAGAGATACTAAAACCAATTCATTACCCAAGAAAAGAAATTTGCTCAGAATATAATGATACCACAAGCTCAAATTCAAAAGAGGATCACAAACAAGGCTCACCATGGAGAGGTAAACATAGGAGGAATAGAGCTCCAGGTTGATCTGCTTGTTAACAGCATCCTCACAGTCCTTGTGGTAGTTCTGACACACTTGGGAGGCCATCTTTACTATTACTGCTCAATGTTACATAGACCATTCTCAAACCAACCCATCCCTGACCCTTGTATTTATACAACTGGGACATCCTGCATTCAAACAGGGAATGACTTCACCAATGATTGACAATCCCCGATAGCCAATCAGGAATCGGCCATGAATCCAACCACCAATTAATAAAGGGGAGGGGGTGGGGTGCAATATCCAGAGCCAATTAGAGCTTTGGAAAGCAGGCAGATTTGGATGATTGCAATGTAGGAACAGGAAGAGGCCATTCAGCCCATCAAGCCTGTTCTGCCATTCAATTGGCGGCACGGTAGCACAGTGGTTAGCCCTGTTCCTTCACAGTGACAAGGACCCAAATTCGATTCCTGGCTTGACCCGACTACGATTAGCACAGACAAGCAGGTTAGGACAGTTTTACAAAAGAACAGGACAGCATTCGCGACCCACAAACACGACTGTGGACGGATGACTGGCTCAGTACAAATCACAGGACCTGACCCTCGACCCCAAAAGCGGTATGGATTTCCCCAAGAGGCAGAGGGAGAAATCGCAAAAGTTATCGACAGCTTATTGGAGCAGGGCGTACTTAGATCAGTAGCCTCCACTAATAATGCCCCGATTTGGCCAGTGAGAAAGCCCGATGGATCATGGCGACTGACCATCGATTACCGGGAACTCAACAAAGTCACCCCCGCAGCAACCCCCATAGTAGCCACAAGTCCCGAGACCATGCTCAAACAGGGACTCAATTCCCGATTCTTTACGGTTTTGGATATCAGTAATGGATTCTGGTCCATTCCATTGGCAAAGGCGTGCCAGTACAAATTTGCCATCACCTTTAAAGCACAACAGTACACGTGGACATGCCTTCCACAAGGATTCCACAACTCCCCCTCCATTTTCCACCGACAGCTGGCAAATGGTTTTGCCAAATTCTCTCACCCCGAATGTCTGGTCCAGTACGTGGACAACCTACTACTGCTGTGGAGCAGGGATTTTCAGCCTGTGAAAGGCACCTGCTCGCAGTTTTTTGGGCAGTACAGTATTTTCCTTACATAACCGGACTAAACCCCATCACAATCCTGACGGAACACACCCCCACCCAACTTTTACTGGACGGACGAATTAAGGACGGTACAGTCAGTCAAATAAGAGCAGCCAGATGGACCCTTCTTTTGCAGGGACGGGACATCACTGGTAAACTGACCAAGACCCACACTTTCTTAGCAGATAACCTACAGTACCCAGGCACCCCCCATAAATGTGAAATTATCTCTCCACACCACATCACAGGCCCCTTTATTGCTAAAACACCCCCTAGAAAGATAGGTAGTTCAACTCAGAACCCCAAGCATCCTAGAAGAAATAGCAATAAAACTTCCAGGACACTTAGGCGTGCAGGCGGCAGAACTTGCAGCCATCGCATACATAGTGGAACGCCCAGATTCCTTCCCCAGCCTCGCAGACATATACTCGGACAGCCTCTATGTCTGCAACAGCCTTACGGAATTCCTACCCCTGTGGAAAGCAAGAGGATTTGTTTCCGCAGACGGAAAACCCCTCCCTTCAGCCCCATTGCTCCGTCACATTCTAGAAAAAGCACAGAACAGGACATTCGGAATAGTTAAAGTTCGCAGTCACCACCGTTCCTCCCCCCCTGGAAATGTAAAAGCCGACGCATTGGCAAAAGCAGGTTCCAGGCACGGATATTTTTGGACACCCCCCGAAAGGGCACCAGTGAATGCAGTTCAGGTCTCGCAGACTAATATCGAGGATTTAGGGCAGGCCCAGAAGCAGGATAGCAATCTCAGGGAGATTTTAAAAGGAAAATTTACGGCACCTTACGATAAGTTTAAAAATGCCCTGACCACACATGACGGTGTGGTGTTAAAAGACACCCTTTATGTGGTTCCTGAACAGGCCAGGAATCAGCTCATTTGTTTGTTCCATGACAGTCATGGACATCAGGGAATTGATCCCACTACAGCCCACCTCAGGCAGCTCTGTTGGTGGCCCAGTTTAAAAGAAGACGTAACGCACTACGTCAGGGCCAGGGATGTCTCGGATCGTGTCTTCAGGATCCTTAAGGGGGAGGGGGAGCAGCCAGAAGTCGTGGTGCACATTGGTACCAACGACATAGGTAGGAAAAGGGGTGTGGAGGTAATAAACAAGTTTAGGGAGTTAGGCTGGAAGTTAAAAGCCAGGACAGACAGAGTTGTCATCTCTGGTTTGTTGCCGGTGCCACGTGATAGCGAGGCTAGGAATAGGGAGAGAGTGCAGTTGAACACGTGGCTGCAGGAATGGTGTAGGAGGGAGGGCTTCAGGTATTTGGATAATTGGAGCGCATTCTGGGGAAGGTGGGACCTGTACAAGCAGGACGGGTTGCATCTAAACCAGAGGGGCACCAATATCCTGGGAGGGAGGTTTGCTAGTACTCTTCGGGAGGGTTTAAACTAATTTGGCAGGGGAATGGGAACCGGATTTGTAGTCCAGCAACTAAGGTAGCCGATATTCAGGACGCCAAAGCTTGTAATGAGGCAGTGGGGAAGGGAACACTGACAAAGGAGAGTATTTGCAGGCACGGAGATGGGTTGAAGTGTGTATACTTCAACGCAAGAAGCATCAGGAATAAGGTGGGTGAACTTAAGGCATGGATCGGTACTTGGGACTACGATGTGGTGGCCATCACGGAAACTTGGATAGATGAGGGGAAGAAATGGTTGTTGGAGGTCCCTGGTTATAGATGTTTCAATAAGATTAGGGAGGGTGGTAAAAGAGGTGGGGGGGTGGCATTATTAATTAGAGATAGTATAACAGCTGCAGAAAGGCAGTTTGAGGAGTATCACCCTATTGAGGTAGTATGGGTTGAAGTCAGAAATAGGAAAGGAGCAGTCACCTTGTTAGGAGTTTTCTATAGGCCCCCCAATAGTAGCAGAGATGTGGAGGAACAGATTGGGAAACAGATTTTGGAAAGGTGCAGAAGTCATAGGGTAGTAGTCATGGGCGACTTTAACTTCCCAAATATTGAGTGGAAACTCTTTAGATCAAATAGTTTGGATGGGGTGGTGTTTGTGCAGTGTGTCCAGGAAGCTTTTCTAACACAGTATGTAGATTGTCCAACCAGAGGAGGGGCAATATTGGATTTAGTACTGGGTAATGCACCAGGGCAAGTGATAGATTTGTTAGTGGGGGAGCATTTTGGAGATAGCGACCACAATTCTGTGACTTTCACTTTAGTAATGGAGAGGGATAGGTACGTGCAACAGGGCAAGGTTTACAATTGGGGGAAGGGTAAATACGATGTTGTCAGACAAGAATTGAAGTGCATAAGTTGGGAACATAGGCTGGCAGGGAAGGACACAAGTGAAATGTGGAACTTGTTCAAGGAACAGGTGCTACGTGTCCTTGATATGCATGTCCCTGTCAGGCAGGGAAGAGATGGTCGAGTGAGGGAACCATGGTTGACAAGAGAGGTTGAATGTCTTGTTAAGAGGAAAAAGGTGACTTATGTAAGGCTGAGGAAACAAGGTTCAGACAGGGCATTGGAGGGATACAAGATAGCCAGGAGGGAACTGAAGAAAGGGATTAGGAGAGCTAAGAGAGGGCATGAACAATCTTTGGCGGGTAGGATCAAGGAAAACCCCAAGGCCTTTTACACATATGTGAGAAATATGAGAATGACTAGAGCGAGGGTAGGTCCGATCAAGGACAGTAGCGGGAGATTGTGTATTGAGTCTGAAGAGATAGGAGAGGTCTTGAATGAGTACTTTTCTTCTGTATTTACAAATGAGAGGGGCGATATTGTTGGAGAAGACAGTGTGAAACAGATTGGTAAGCTCAAGGAAATACTTGTTAGGAAGGAAGATGTGTTGGACATTTTGAAAAACTTGAGGATAGACAAGTCCCCCGGGCCTGACGGGATATATCCAAGGATTCTATGGGAAGCAAGAGATGAAATTGCAGAGACGTTGGCAATTATCTTTTCGTCCTCACTGTCAACAGGGGTGGTACCAGGAGATTGGAGAGTGGCGAATGTCGTGCCCCTGTTCAAAAAAGGAACTAGGGATAACCCTGGGAATTACAGGCCAGTTAGTCTTACTTCGGTGGTAGGCAAAGTAATGGAAAGGGTACTGAAGGATAGGATTTCTGAGCATCTGGAAAGACACTGCTTGATTAGGGATAGTCAGCACGGATTTGTGAGGGGTAGGTCTTGCCTTACAAATCTTATTGAATTCTTTGAGGAGGTGACCAAGCATGTGGATGAAGGTAAAGCAGTGGATGTAGTGTACATGGATTTTAGTAAGGCATTTGATAAAGTTCCCCATGGTAGGCTTCTGCACAAAGTAAGGAGGCATGGGATAGTGGGAAATTTGGCCAGTTGGATAACGAACTGGCTAACCGATAGAAGTCAGAGAGTGGTGGTGGATGGCAAATATTCAGCCTGGATCCCAGTTGCCAGTGGCGTACCGCAGGGATCAGTTCTGGGTCCTCTGCTGTTTGTGATTTTCATTAATGACTTGGATGAGGGAGTTGAAGGGTGGGTCAGTAAATTTGCAGGCGATACGAAGATTGGTGGAGTTATGGATAGTAAGGAGGGCTGTTGTCGGCTGCAAAGAGACATAGATAGGATGCAGAGCTGGGCTGAGAAGTGGCAGATGGAGTTTAACCCTGAAAAGTGTGAGGTTGTCCATTTTGGAAGGACAAATATGAATGCGGAATACAGGGTTAACGGTAGAGTTCTTGGCATTGTGGAGGAGCAGAGAGACCTTGGGGTCTATGTTCATACATCTTTGAAAGTTGCCACTCAAGTGGATAGAGCTGTGAAGAAGGCCTATGGTGTGCTCGCGTTCATTAACAGAGGGATTGAATTTAAGAGCCGTGAGGTAATGATGCAGCTGTACAAAACTTTGGTAAGGCCACATTTGGAGTACTGTGTACAGTTCTGGTCGCCTCATTTTAGGAAGGATGTGGAAGCTCTGGAAAAGGTGCAAAGAAGATTTACCAGGATGTTGCCTGGAATGGAGAGTAGGTCTTACGAGGAAAGGTTGAGGGTGCTAGGCCTTTTCTCATTAGAACGGAGAAGGATGAGGGGCGACTTGATAGAGGTTTATAAGATGATCAGGGGAATAGATAGAGTAGACAGTCAGAGACTTTTTCCCCAGGTGGAACACACCATTACAAGGGGACATAAATTTAAGGTGAAAGGTGGAAGATATAGGAGGGATATCAGAGGTAGGTTCTTAACCCAGAGAGTAGTGGGGGCATGGAATGCACTGCCTGTGGAAGTAGTTGAGTCGGAAACATTAGGGACCTTCAAGCAGCTGTTGGATAGGTACATGGATTACGGGAAAATGATATAGTGTAGATTTATTTGTTCTTAAGGGCAGCACGGTAGCATTGTGGATAGCACAATTGCTTCACAGATCCATGGTCCCAGGTTCGATTCGAGCTTCGGTCATTGTCTGTGCGGAGTCTGCACGTCCTCCCCGTGTCTGCGTGGGTTTCCTCCGGGTGCTCCGGTTTCCTCCCACAGTCCAAAGATGTGCGGGTTAGGTGAATTGGCCAATGATAAATTGCCGTTAATGTCCAAATTGCCCTTGGTGTTGGGTGGAGGTGTTGAGTTTGGGTAGGGTGCTCTTTCCAAGAGCTGGTGCAGACTCAAAGGGCCGAATGGCCTCCTTCTGCACTGTAAATTCAATGATAATCTATGATTAATCTAGGACAAAGGTTCGGCACAACATCGTGGGCCGAAGGGCCTGTTCTGTGCTGTATTTTCTATGTTCTATGTTCTATGTTCTATGTTGAGAATTGCCTTATCTGTGCTCAGAACAATCCGGACAGATACGCCAAGAAAGCTCAACTTAGTCACACCCGCCCCGTTAATGGCTCCTGGACTAACCTCCAAATTGATTATATTGGACCATTGCCCCCTTGCAGGAATGGTTATAAATATGTACTCGTGGTGATAGACACGTTTACAAAATGGGTAGAGGCATTCCCATCCAGAACGAACACAGTAAAGACCACAGCCAAAATTTTAACCCACCACATTTTTATGAGATGGGGACTCCCCCGCAGCATTGAATCCGACCAAAGTTCCCATTTTACGGGACGTGTCATGAAGAACGTCCTCACGATATTTGGCATTACCCAAAAATTCCACATCGCATACCACCTCCAGTCAAGTGGTATCGTGGAGCGAATGAATCGGACCCTAAAATCCACCCTCAGAAAAATGGTCCAGCAAAACAACACCACTTGGGATTCAGTCCTCCCTTTTGCGCTGATGTTTTTGCGAAATACGGTTTCAACATCTACAGGTTACACCCCACACACCCTCATGACCGGACTCCCCATCAAAGGCACAGAATTTTTATTGGGATTAGATTTGACCAGCCCCGAGATGACGGCCCTCACACACGAGAAAGCAGTAGAACAACTGGTACAGAATGTTAAAACGGCTCAGCTAGCAGCCGCAGTGAAATTGGGCACAAGAAAGAAACAGAGCAAGGCCTGTTTCGATAAGACAGTGCATGCGACTGAGTTCAGTGCAGGACAAGTCATGCTCTCCGTATACAACCCCAGCACATTCCTGTCACCTAAATATTCGGGTCCGTACTCCATTGCGGACAAAGTAAGCCCTTCCGTCTACAAAATAAAGTACCCCGATGGAAAGACTGCGTGGTTCCATATCAATCAGCTTAAGGCATATGGAACACAGTCGAACCACACACACCACATCATGCTCGACGCAGCAAATCACGCCCCGCCCACAGCCAACATAACCCTACCCTCCCCCAACACGTCCAGCCCAGCCATGGACTCAACCCCGACTCCACCCCCGAGCTACACACTCCGCCCCGGAACGCCCACAGACTGCAGCAGCAGCAGCAGCGACTGTGACTCAGACAATAGCCACTGCACGCCTCCCTACTATCCCCATGCAACAGGACCCACACCCAGCGAATCTGACCATGATTCGGGTGATCCCTTCATGATCACTTTCCTAAACAAACCCCACCACCGACCTACAATGACGACCCGATTCCGTCCCCACAGAACTAGACACCACCTTTTGGCACCGAGATAACTCATACAGACTCGTCCGGAATGACGAGAGGGATCCAAAATCACACCAAGCAGCCCTATCCGCCCTGATACACTCGAGAGTTTGGCATCCGGGAGAAGCTGACGACTTTGAGTCTGACTCCCAAAACGAGAACCCCTTTGAGACCCTGTTCGCAACCGATAACTGAGGTGCCCAGATGATGTTTTAAAAAGGAACCGCTTGGGAGAAAACGGTGTCCTTTCTGATGGAACCTGCAGCATGTTTGATGTTGTTTGTACTTGTTCTGTTAAATGCTGTATGTTGGACCGGGAAAAAAAAAATTCCCCAGCCCCACGCCACCACCCTTCTGACGCCCACTGGCAGTCAGAGAAACTAGTTTGTCCCAGATGCCAGTTCAGAGGAACTCGTCTGTCGACAGACCCCCGTTCGTAACTGCCCTTCTGGTTCGAAGGAAGAACCAATACAGCAACCCCCCACGACGACCACATTCTTGCCCGTTCTTGTCGGTTGCTCAGGTAGTGGAGAAACGTCATTGGTCTCCGCCCTGCCTGAGGACCCCCCCTCTGGTCAGCTACACTCGGGTAGAGCACACACGGCATTGGTCGCCGTCCTACCCAGGGACTCCATCCAAATCTTACCCGTCGCGGCCCATACGCACCTCATTTCGGCACTTTTGGTTCAAAAAGTTTTGTTTTGTTTTCAGGCGACCCTTAGGTTGCCATCCCTATGCTATTTACATCCTCAAACGGTTGGATGGTAAATCTACAGCCTGCGAGACGGCTCGCACTGTTTCAGTATTTGTTAAGTGTGTCTTGTCCGGAATATTCGGTTTTTAAAAAAATGAGGGAGTCACACATGGTGACAAATTGTAAAGGGGAAATTGGCACTGAAGGACAAACATACTAACAGACGAGATATTAAACCAAGATAGTAACAGACACTATGCTTGATCCCACAGAACCCCAGAAGCTCCAAGAAAAGAGACAAAATGGAGAGAAGAGAAAAGAAAGAAGAAGAACCATGAGGACATCCTCCATGTTGCTCATCGCCCTAATGAACATTTTGGTTGCGCGCAAATGCGAACCCCCTGACCCCAACCACCCCCCCCCCCCCCCCCCCCCAGCCGTTAATGATTCACTTCCCCATAGTACCCAGAGCCCAGTCACCAGCGACACCACACCATCTTGGTGTGACAGGTTTATAACCTGGTACTCCCTGTCCTACTTGATGGAATCCCTACTAGTATTGCCGATACTCTGCAGCATCGTACAGACTATCCGCATGAGGAAATGGAGAAGGAGAGCCTACCGCTCTCGCACCCCGGTATATAGGATAAGATCCCCTATTTTCGGTTATGACCAGACCCCCGACCCCCGCGATCTATAATAAAGGACATTCGTTTGCGTTTTTTTGTGAATAAAGAAATGTGTTTCATGAGCGATTGTACAATCCTGAGCTTGACTGCCAAGCCAGGACAAATGTGATTAATGCTGCTATGATTGTGTTTGTATTGTTTAGGAAGTTAGTATGATTGAATGTTTGAGTGAGTGTAGTTTACTAAGGACAGTTAGAGGTACCGTTTTTCTTATTTTGTAATGCATGTCCCAGTTTTGACATAGCGCCACTTAGAATTGTCAGTTAAAAATTTCTTGCATAGTTATGGTCAGTGTAGAGGCCATAGAAGAGTGCTCGTGGGTCAGGGAATGAAGACAACGCAGTTATGTGATCCTTCACGCTTCGCGCGGTAGCCACCTGAGTTGGCCACTTCCCGACTTAAAATGGAGAACAGCAAAGGCTGAAGGGAAATTCAGCCAACACAGGCAAAAACTAGCAGGTGCAGGTTTACTGTGTATTAGACTCTGCAAAAGCCCAGACAGCATCGATACAAGCAGCCATCTGCATAGTAATGTAGCAGCCATCTACATACTAATGAGCGATCCCCGGGAACAATCGAAACATTTGAGGTAAACAAGGCCAAGCCAGACTCTTCGGCGCCAACAGGAGCCAACACAAAAGAGGTTAACGGACACTTAGGGACCACTCAACGATCAGGGAACAGCTCCAGTATTGGAGAAATCGAACCAAGCGATTGGAACGAAGTCCAATCACTTGAAGCCAGGTACGGGGTCCGCCCCAAAAGACGGGAAGCCCTTGGGGACTATAAAGTAAAGCCCCCAAGTTCAAATCGTCCTTCTTTGGCAGGGTCACTCAGAAACTTGAACCAACCCTTGACAGTGACCTGTCTTGTTGCCTCCAAGCAAGTAAGTCTCCAGTCAACGCTCGCTACGAGATAGGCGCTCCTAGCTACCAGTCCATACCAGCTTTTGAATCCCGCAGACTCAGAACCCGAACGAAAGGCCATTTGTTCCCCTGACCTGGTGGGCCAGTCCGAAGCTAAGTATAGGCCTGTTAGTTATAGAAATAGCCTAGAAAGTAGAGTTTATGCATGAGTAGCGATTTACTGTGTATAATAAATGTGTTTTGATTTGAATCTTACTAATTGGTGTGTTGAGTTATTGATCATTACTTGAACTTGAACCTCGTGGTGGTATCATAAAGATACCTGGCGACTCTAGAGCAAAGGTTATAAAACAGAGCCAATTAAACCAACCAAAAGTTAGCAACACTATAATGCGGCGACCAGAAATGCAGTCAGACCTATAAACCTTACAGCCCCAAGCAGCTCAACTCAATCATTTAGTGATGGCTCAATTGCAGTCTCAAGAGATTCAAATTTAATTCCAGGATGAGTAGGTGCATCAATCGCAGCTTGCATTGCTAAACTGAAGGAATTATCTGCATGTTGTGGTTTTGGAGTGACCCTAAATGACATGTTATGGGATAGGTTAGTCTGTGGTGTGAACAAGGGTGCTATTCAGAGCATATTGCTTGCAGAGGTCAATAGAGATAGTGCTGGCCATGGAAAGCACTGACAAAGGCGCACAAAATGGCTCAGTTTACCACTTGTGTGGGAGCCTGTAGCCAGCCGTGGTGCCAAAGCAGCTGCAAAAAGGGACAATCACCACATTTGCCTTTGCAAGTGATGGGCTGGATGGATAAAGCTTGTAGCCTTGTCCGCATTTTACAACATTGATGACACAACTCCCGTAGTATCGGCTATCCTTTCCTTTTCCCAATCTCTCTCTTCCAAGGGCAATGCTTGATGTCTGACATCTAGTTAAATCACCATCAGTCTGTATACAACAAGACACCAAAACTGCAGTATGTTCCCCTTCAGAGTTTAGTAAATTCCAGATACATCAATAGTACTTATAGTTAACTTCCCTGTGTTCCAGTAACACTGTTACTGACATCCACTAGCTCCTAATCTAATACTAACTACATTATTTTTTATAATCCACTGGGGGCGGCACGGTAGCACAGTGGTTAGCACTGTTACTTCACAGCGTCAGGGTCCCGGGTTCGATTCCCGGCTTGGGTCACTGTCTGTGCGGAGTCTGCACGTTCTCCCCGTGTCTGCGTGGGTTTCCTCTGTGATTTGGAGATGTGTAGCTCTGTTAGCTGTCTCTCCCAAATCCCGCCACGTCATTCCTCTCCGAGCGGAGGACTGCTCCTGCATATTCTCCACCCTAGCACCCTCATCTTCCACCTGGTCCTCTGGTGGAGGAGATGCTGGTCCCTGGAGCAGAGCTCTTTCTGTCGGAGCACAGCCTTGCTGCAAGTCGCAGGGCGAGGGCCCGTGTTTCACGTGCTTGCGTGGTCCCACAGGCCGCAGCCTGTCTTCCGAAGTTTGGCAGTTTTCTTCTCTCATTCTGGCTGCACTTTCAGTCCCACCCACCTTATCTTTGGCCCCCTAATGTGGAGGGAAGTGGGCCGGTCAGAGAACCTCCTCACAGGTCTCCTCCTGGACTTGCATGACCAACTCAGGTACTGAGAGAGCATGGTTCATGGCAGAGTTGACTCAGGCCTACCTCTCCCACAGGTATACTCAAGCCTGCATGTCCCCAGAGAGGGAGTGCAGTGTTCATCAACCCCCAGAGGGACACGGAAGAAAATTATAAAACTAAAATTATAATTAAAATTATAATTTGAAACGCCATTACTTTAATTTTTAACATCATTAGGAATTCATTGCTGGTACTTTTTGAAAACCGGGGCTTCAGGACTTAAGTGTTTCTGGTTGATTATTTAATGATTCTAATTGATTAATTAGCAGTGTTGAGATGTGTTATCAGATTCAATTTGTGGTCATTCATTCAAAGAATCGAACAACAATGACATCACAGCAAGACCCCCTCCCCCACACCCCCTCTCATTGATTGATTGGTGCCTGGATTTCATGCCCGATTACTGATGGGCTATCAGGGATTGTCAATCATTATTGGTGTAGTCATTCCCTGTTTGAATGTCCCAGTTGTATAAATACAAGAGCTTGTGTTGGGAAGGGTCTGTTCTAGAACTTTCTAGGTGACAGTAGTAGTGAAGATGGCTTCCCAAGTGTGTCAGAACTACCACAAGGACTGTGAGGATGCTGTTAACAAGCAGATCAACCTGGAGCTCTATTCCTCCTATGTTTACCTCTCCATGGTGAGTTTTGTATTTTTGTGGGGTCTTGGTTCAAAGTTAGACCTGTAGCATCCATTGCACATAAGTGGTTGGCATTCCTTTTGGGTATCTCTGTTGTCCAGTTTGAATCCAATGTATGTTTAAGAACACTTGATTTCATTCACCTCTGTTTTGTAGTGTCATAGAATTTACAGTGTAGAAGGAGCCCATTTGGCCCATCGGGTCTGCACCGGCCCTTTGAATGAGCACCCCCCCCCCCCC
Source organism: Scyliorhinus torazame (assembly GCF_047496885.1). Taxonomy (NCBI): domain Eukaryota; kingdom Metazoa; phylum Chordata; class Chondrichthyes; order Carcharhiniformes; family Scyliorhinidae; genus Scyliorhinus; species Scyliorhinus torazame. Next base: position 31,889,553 of record NC_092735.1, read on the forward strand.
CCCAATACTCTATCCCTGTAACCCCACTTAACCTTTTTTTGTTTGGACACTTAAGGGCAATTTAGCATAGCCAATCCACCCAATCTGCACTTTTTTGGACTGTGGGAGGAAACTGGAGAACCCAGAGGAAACCCATGCAGACAGTGGGAGAAAGTGCAAACTCCACACAAGACAGTGACCCAAGCTGGGAATTGAACCTGGGACCCTGGAGCTGTGAAGCAACAGTGCTAACCACTGCTATTGTGCCCCCCATTCTGGTCAGAAGATTGCTTAAAAATTGAAATTGGATTGAAACTATTCTTAATTGGGTGTCTAATTAGTGAATTGGCTGGCTCTGGTGTTAAAATCTTTCTCCAAAGGCCTGAAGTGACTATCTTCAACTACTAAGGTTTTGCTTTTATCTGACTGCTGATGCTAGACATCACAAAGGGAAGTTGAGTTGTCAATTTCCTTTCTGTTTTCTATAAATAAAACTTTCCCCCTTGGGGCTTCTAATCAGGAAAGATAAGGAAGCAGGTGGAATTGCAGCAGAAGCACTTTGTAATCTTTCAATGATTGGGTTTGTTAGCAAATCCAAACATTTTGGTCATAATGAGATGAGTCTTATTTCTGACTCTTTCCATTCAGTCCTCTTACTTTGACCGGGATGACGTTGCCCTGCGTCACTTTGCTGAGTTCTTCAAGGAGCAGTCACATGAGGAACGGGAACACGCTGAGAAACTGATGGAATTCCAGAATAAACGTGGAGGCCGCATCATCCTGGAGGATGTCAAGGTTAGATTTTAATGGACAAATTGGTGACTTTTGTTTTTTGGTCATGGAAGCCTGGAGGATTAATATTTTATGTATGGGGTTTGGATTGTCACTGGTTAGATGAGCATTTCTATTGCCCTTGAAAGGTGATGTGAGCTACTGCCTTAAACCCATGCCTATGTGGTGTAGGTATACCCACTGCTGTTTACATAGATATACGTAGAACATAAAGTGCACAAGGAGGCCCTTGGAAAGAGCACCCCATTTAAGCCCACTCCTCCACCCTATCCCTGTAGCCCCGTAATCCCACCCAACCTTTTTTGTCACGGGCAATTTATCACAGCCAGTCCACCTAATCTACACATCTTTGGACTGTGGGAGGAAACTGGAGCACCAGGAGGAGTGACCCAAGCTGGTAATTGAACCTGGAGCTGTTGGGGAGGGATTTCCAGAATTTTGAGGTACCCTTAATAACTAAGCTTGGAGATTAAACTGTAAAGAAGGCTTTATTAGACTAAGAACTGTGTTAGAGCTGAGACAAGTGCTGACTGCTACACAGCCCATGAGGCAACCCTTTATGTATGGCTCACCGATGGGCAGAGGCGGAGTCCCCAGGGTTCCAAGCCTGGTCTTGAAGGGGACATCACCTTGCATGATAAGGCAGTAACCGTTCATCAGAGGCTTGGAGGGGAATTTTGGGTGGTGATCACAGATATTTGTTGCCCTTTTTAAATGGCAGGTTTGGAAAGTGCTGTCTAAGGAGCCGTGTTGCATCTTGGACATGGTGCACACGGTTGCCAGTCAAGAGGAGTTGGATGAATGAAATTTGAGTGAGGCTGGTGTAATGTAATGAGGTTTGAAGGTGCAAGCAAATACAGATGTCATTAGGAAATCACTATTTCGGAACTAAAATTGGATAGGGGGCTCGACTCCCAACTTTTAAAAAAATCGTTAAATATACATTAAAACCCAGACCAGTTTTCCAAATTAAGCTTCTGCTCCAAATTAAGCTTCTGCTCTACTTTTAACTGAAATCCAGTCCAGGATCAGGACTTTATATACCAACCCCTTCAGGATTCCCTTGTGTTGATGGCTCTTGACTATTTCTGCCCAGTTACCTGTACTTTGGGAAGCATGCCGCTTCAGCTGACAGATGAGTGTGATCCCACCAGGACTGGATCTCAACCAAGTTCAGGACATGGGTAATGTGACTTGGATGGCTACAGTCAAATCTCATCAGGCTTGTCATGATATTTAGATCAGCATATCATGGTGCAATCAAACACTCACTGATGGAGATGCAGTAGGACCAACACACATGCAACATTACCAGTGAGAGTACACACTATAAAAACAGTTGACACTACAGTTCCCGCTCATTCCTGCAGCAGCCAGCTCAGCACTGAGCTCGGAGCCTGCCACTCAGACATAAAGAACAAAGAACAAAAATGTACAGCACAGGAACAGGCCCTTTGGCCCTCCAAGCCCGTGCCGACCATGCTGCCTGACTAAACTACAATCTTCTACACTTCCTGGGTCCGTATCCTTCTATTCCCATCCTATTCATATATTTGTCAAGATGCCCCTTAAATGACCCTACCGTCCCTGCTTCCACTACCTCCTCCGGTAGCGAGTTCCAGGCACCCACTACCCTCTGCGTAAAAAAACTTGCCTTGTACATCTACTCTAAACCTTGCCCCTCTCACCTTAAACCTATGCCCCCTAATAATTGACCCCTCTACCCTGGGGAAAAGCCTCTGACTATCCACTGTCTATGCCCCTCATAATTTTGTATACCTCTATCAGGTCTCTCCTCAACCGCCTTCGTTCCAGTGAGAACAAACCGAGTTTATTCAACCGCTCCTCATAGCTAATGCCCTCCATACCAGGCAACATTCTGGTAAATCTCTTCTGCACCCTCTCTAAAGCCTCCACATCCTTCTGGTAGTGTGGCGACCAGAATTGAACACTATACTCCAAGTGTGGCATAACTAAGATTCTATACAGCTGCAACGTGACTTGCCAATTCTTGTACTCAATGCCCTGGCCAATGAAGGCAAGCATGCCATATGCCTTCTTGACTACCTTCTCCACCTGTGTTGCCCCTTTCAATGACCTGTGGACCTGTACTCCTAGATCTCTTTGACTTTCAATACTCTTGCAGGTTCTACCATTCACTGTATATTCCCTACCTGCATTAGACCTTCCAAAATGCATTACCTCACATTTGTCCGGATGAAACTCCATGTGCCATCTCTCCGCCCAAGTCTCCAGACAATCTAAATCCTGCTGTATCCTCTGACAGTCCTCATCGCTATCTGCAATTCCACCAACCTTTGTCGTCTGCAAACCTACTAATCAGACCAGTTACATTTTCCTCAATCATTTATATATACTACAAAGAGCAAAGGTCCCAGCACTGATCCCTGTGGAACACCACTGGTCACAGCCCTCCAATTAGAAAAGCATCCCTCCATTGCTACTCTCTGCCTTCTATGGCCTAGCCAGTTCTGTATCCACCTTGCCAGCTCACCCCTGATCCCATGTGACTTCACCTTTTGTACTAGTCTACCATGAGGGACCTTGTCAAAGGCCTTACTGAAGTCCATATAGACAACATCTACTGTCCTACCTGCATCAATCATCTTAGTGACCTCCTCAAAACTCTATCAAGTTAGTGAGACACGACCTCCCCTTCACAACCATGCTGCCTCTCTAATACGTCCATTTGCTTCCAAATGGCAGTAGATCCTGTCTCGAAGAATTCTCTCCAGTAATTTCCCTACCACTGAAGTAAGGCTCACCGGCCTGCAGTTCCCGGGATTATCCTTGCTACCCTTAAACAGAGGAACAACATTGGCTATTCTCCAGTCCTCCGGGACATCCCCTGAAGACAGCGAGGATCCAAAGATTTCTGTCAAGGCCTCAGCAATTTCCTCTCCAGCCTCCTTCAGTATTCTGGGGTAGATCCCCATCAGGCCCTGGGGACTTATCTACCTTAATATTTTTTTAAGACACCCAACACCTCGTCTTTTTGGATCACAATGTGACCCAGGCTATCTACACTCCCTTCTCCAGACTCCATCTACCAATTCCTTCTCTTTGGTGAATACTGATGCAAAGTATTCATTTAGTACCTCTCCCATTTCCTCTGGCTCCGCACATAGATTCCCTTGCCTATCCTTCAGTGGGCCAACCCTTTCCCTGGCTACCCTCTTGCTTTTTATGTACGTGTAAAAAGCCTTGGGATTTTCCTTAACCCTATTTGCCAATGACTTTTCGTGACCCCTCCTGACTCCTTGCTTAAGTTCCTTCCTACTTTCCTTGTATTCCACGCAGGCTTCGTCTGTTCCCAGCCTTTTAGCCCTGACAAATGCCTCCTTTTTTTCTTTTTGACGAGGCCTACAATATCACTCGTCATCCAAGGTTCCCGAAAATTGCCGTATTTATCTTTTTTCCTCACAGGAACATGCCGGTCCTGTATTCCTTTCAACTGCCACTTGAAAGCCTCCCACATGTCAGATGTTGATTTGCCCTCAAACATCCGCCCCCAATCTGTTCTTCAGTTCCCGCCTAATATTGTTATAATTAGCCTTCCCCCAATTTAGCACATTCATCCTCGGACCACTCTTATCCTTGTCCACCAGTACTTTAAAACTTACTGAATTGTGGTCACTGTTACCGAAATGCTCCCCTACTGAAACATCTACCACCTGGCCGGGCTCATTCCCCAATACCAGGTCCAGTACCGCCCCTTCCCTAGTTGGACTGTCTACATATTGTTTTAAGAAGCCCTCCTGGATGCTCGTTACAAACTCCGCCCCGTCTCAGCCCCTGGCACTAAGTGAGTCCCAGTCAATATTGGGGAAGTTGAAGTCTCCCATCACCACAACCCTGTTGTTTTTACTCTTTTCCAAAATCTGTCTACCTATCTGCTCCTCTATCTCCCACTGGCTGTTGAGAGGCCTGTAGTAAAACCCCAACATTGTGACTGCACCCTTCTTATTCCTGATCTCTACCCATATAGCCTCAGTGCCCTCTTGAGGTGTCCTCTCACAGTACAGCTGTGATATTCTCCCAAACAAGTAGCACAACTCCACCTCCTTTTACATCCCCCTCTATCCCGCCTGAAACATGTAAATCCTGGAATGTTTAGCTGCCAATCCTGCCCTTCCCTCAACCAGGTCTCTAATGGCAACAATATCATAGTTCCAAGCTCTAAGTTCATCTGCCTTACCAGGGTCCCAGGTTCGATTCCCAGGTTGCATCACTGTCTGTGCAGAGTTTGCACATTCTCCCCATGTCTGCGTGGGTTTCCTCCAGGTGCTCCGGTTTCCTCCCACAAGTCCTGAAAGACCTGTTGGGTTAGGTAATTTGGACATTCTGAATTCTCCGTGTACCCAAACAGGCACTGGAATGTGGCGACTAGGGGATTTTCACAGTAACTTCATTGCAGTGTTAATGTAAGCCTACTTGTAACAATTATTATTATTAAATTTGAGCTTCCTGCTCATGGAACAAATGGCCACATCTTTTCATGGGGATTGTTCAGACTTCCCCCAAGATTGAAACTGGAATTTCACCATAAGTTGGTTAAACCTCATGCAGGAAATGTGCATCAGTTGAGGCTGTTCCACATGTGGCACAGTGCTTCAGTTATCGGCTAGTGATACACTTGAGGAGTGGGTTCTCCCTGTGGACATAATGAAAATTGCTTATTGTCAGAAGTAGGCTTCTAATGAAGTTACTGTGAAAAGCCCCTAGTTGCCACATGCTGGTGCCTGTTCAGGGAGGCTGGTTTGGGAATTAACCGTGCTGCTGGCCTGCCGTGGTCTGCTTTCAAAGCCAGCGATTTAGCCCTGTGCTAAACCAGCCCCTAATGTGCTAGCTCGGGAAGTAATTCTGTTCTCCAGTCCCAGAAACCTCTATCCTGGAGGTCTATATCTAATGGGGTTGTTGTGGTGGTTTCTGAACCAGGTGGAGTAGCAGTAGTGTGAATTGTTGACTTGTGCTTTTCCCATGTGGTACCGACCACTACTTTGACCTTGACTCTGTAGGTTTTGCCAATGGGTCTCGTCGTAGGGGCAGACATGTTTAACTTTAAACTGCCAGAGCTCAGAATATTGAAAAACATGAAGAAACCATGTAATTTTAGTGAAACTAACTGCCCTGAGTGACCCATTTCCTCATCTGGTGGATGATCTGTATCCTCTGCCGTTGTAATGGACCGTTTTTAATTTTAAAATCCATCCATCCACATCCTGGATTTTTCCTTCCTTCCCTCCCTTTCAGAAACCAGAGCAGGATGAGTGGAGCAATGGTCTGGAGGCAATGCAGAGAGCTCTGCAGATGGAGAAGAATGTGAACCAGAGTCTGCTGGATCTGCACAAACTCTCCTCTGGGAACACTGACCCTCATGTGAGTTCTTTATTTCTGGGCGTATATTGGAGTTCATAAGCTTGTAGGTCTTGATACTATTTGGAACATCTCTAATCCTAATAGCTTTGCTTTTGCTGGTGGGAGGGGTTGGGTGAAGTGGGTCTTGCCCCAATTTCCTGGGATGTAATAACATAACATCTAACCGTCTTACTATCTGTCTGGGGAAGCTCCCATGTTCCTTTATCTCCTGCTGAACATAAAATGCTTTCTGTCTCTTTTCAGCTTTGTGACTTCCTGGAGACTCACTACTTGGATGAACAAGTGAAGATGATCAAGAAGCTCGGAGATCACATCACCAACCTGAAGAGACTGGGAGCCCCTGAGAATGGCACGGGAGAGTACCTGTTTGACAAGCTCACCCTGGGAGAGTGACTGAAGTTATCCAGGACAATTCTGTAATCTCGGGTGATCTGTCATATCTGTACCTTGGCTTTATGTCCTAATCTAAACGGCACAAAATAAAGTCTGTTCATTACAGCTCTCGTGTCAAACATTCCTAACTGTACATTTAACCAGCAAAGCAGATTTCTGGTATGGAGGAAAGGCTGGTCTATATCAGGGCTTAACAGGATAACTCGGGAACACGGTTTAAACAATGGAATCTTCTGTTGGCTGCTCAACCCATCAAGTCTACTCTGCCATTCGAGTCGGTACTGGTTACTTGACTACCTTCCCAAGCTATCCTGATGCCATTAGTACCTAGACTAGAAGATGTATGGGGGAGGTAAGCAAGATATAGGGTTAGTGAGGATTATGGGAGCTTAATTACAAGGTGCGGTGATCGCAGAGCAATAATTTGGTTATTTTGACCCCAATTCTCTGGGGTCTGTGATTTGCTGAATGACTTGTTCGGTGAACATTAAGATGATGAAGCTTGCAGATCATAGCACCAACCAGCAGAGACTTGTGTTTCTGAGATAGTACCTGTTTAAGGAGCAGACTACTAGATTTTAATTATAATTAATCATGCCACTAGATTTTAATTATACTTGTTAGGATTCACAGGTGAAGATTATTTGTGTCACAATGGGAAATTGTGATTCCGTGTGATCTACCCATAACTTCAACAAACTTATTGAACTAAGGATCTGATTTGGCTACCACTGAAATTTAAGTTGACTACTTTTCTGGGATGTTTCTCTAGGGGCTGCACTGCAGACCTGCCTTGACATGTTGCATAGTTTTGCCAGGGGCTGGTTTAGCACTGGGCTAAATCACTGGCTTTGAGCAGACCAAGGTAGGCCAGCAGCACTGTTCAATTCCCGTACCAGTCTCCCCAAACAGGCACCGGAATGTGGCGACTAGGGGCTTTTCACAGTATCTTCATTTGAAGCCTACTTGTGACAAGTGATTTTCTTTTCATGTCTTTGGGGGTGTCAAGGTCCACTTCAATAAAGGGATTCTTGAAATGTAAGCCATTGCCAAGTGCTGAATTTGAATAAATAGTGGATGCAATGGGAGCTGCTAAACAGACCGGATACACGCAAGGTAAAAATAAGGGTCAGCAGGAGGGGAGTAGGTGCCAGCTGACCAGGCTAGTGGTTGTGAAAATAATGGAAGGACCGAATTTAAGGCAATCTATCTGAATGCACACTTTGGGTAGCTGAATAGGAAGGGAGGTGGGGTAGCGCTGTTAAAAGTGAGATTTATACATTCGTGAGAAAGGACCTCCGGTCCAGATGTAGAAATAGTTTGGGTGGGGCTAAGAAACAGAGCATTGGTTGGGGTTTATAGGTCACCAAGCAGTGGGCATGACGTAGGTCACAGGATCATTCGATGTGCATGTAACAAGCATAACCATGGGGGACTTGAATCTACATTTGGAATGGGTAAGCCTAATTAGTCCTGATGCTGTGGAGGGTGAATTCCTGGAATGTATACGAGATGGTTTTCTACAACAGTATGTTCAGGAACATCATTGCAGCTTACTGTGACACAAATTGCATGCACCATTCTAAATCGGATGGATTCCGAAAAGTATGGGACCAATATCTCAAATTTATAGGCTCTGTGATGTCTGACTTGCTCCGACAAGGTTTTACATTAGTTATGTTGCGCTGTCTTGAACTCGCTACACATGAAGGTGTGCATCATATGACCATGTCAACATGGCCTTATCTTATTCTCAAGCTTATGTTTTTTTTTCTCTATTGTGTGGTTGGAGGCACTAAGTTTAAGAAACAGCTGCATTGATGTTCTCCTGTCGTTTTCTGTGCTCGTGTAGTCAGAAGCATTTATGTTGTACTGTACCTGTGTTGCATTACTTGTAAAAATAAACTAATAAAAACATATATTTTTTAAATGACTGACTATGAGTGGAACAGCTAGCATTTATATCGCAAAGTGCGCCACAAGTCAGTTTTAGTAATTTCTGCAATGTAGGAAATGCATCAACCTTGATTGAGGGGATAAATAATAATATAATAATCTTTATTAGTGTCTGAAGTTACTGTGAAAATCCCCTCATTGCCACACTGCGGCGCCTGTTCGGGTACACAGAGGGAGAATTCAGAATGTCCAATTCACCAAACAAACACGTCTTTCGGGACTTGTGGGAGGAAACCGGAGCGCCCGGAGGAAACCCACGCAGACACGGGGAGAACGTGCAGACTCCGCACAGACAGTGACACAAGACGGGTCCCTGGCGCTGTGAAGCAACAGTGCTAACCACTGTGCCACCGTGCTGCCCTGCTCTTTATTCAGTCTGAGAGAGCAGATGAGACCTCAGTTTAACACCTCCTTTGAAAGAAGGCCCCACTGACAGTGCAGGACTCTTTCAGTACCGCACTGGGAGTATCGGCCCGAACATTTGTGGAGCCTCTGGAGGAGGACTTGAACCCACGACACACTGACGCTGAAGGAAAAGCTCCAGGTTAGCTGTAACCCGCAAACTAATAACTGATTTGCCGTTTGGCCTGGCCCTCAGATGGTTAAATAGGGACACATGCCTAAACCAGTCCCATTGGACAAACCTGCCCCGAGTTAAATAAGCTGTGCTTTCGCCAAGCCTGTCACGTTATCTCTCCTGCCCCACGGGTGACCTCCGCCCTTGCTGCCGTCATTTGACAAACAAATTATCTTCCACTCTTCAACTTCAGGGGAGGTGGGGAGGGGAGGGAGAGAGAAACGGAGAAAGAAAGAGGGAGCCAGCAATTCAGAGGATCCTCACCATGTCAGCTAATAAAGATCAGGAGAGCGTCCACGCAGCCGAGACGGACAAGGCCCCAGCTGCACCCTCCGAGGCTCCCTGCGTGGAACTCAAAGCGGCCATGGAGAAATGGTGAGCTTGTCAAAGGGCTTTAAGAAACATTCCTGTCCAATTGCAATGTTACGGGTAGCATGGGAAGCGCCATGGTAAAACGTATGTTTTTTTTTTACATGACTGAGTGTGGGGTTAAATGACAGAATGGCTTCGCAGTTAACGCATCTTCCCAGTTCCAGCAGTGTAAATGACTTTGCCTGATCGACCTGACACCTCGCATAGCATCGACTCCGAATTAACCCTTTCCGGGAATCGGTGTGGAATTCCGATCAGGGTTATTGAGCCGTTATTGGCCTTTCATTCACACCACCTGATGCAAGAGGAGGGAGCCTCTTCACCGAACTGGTAATTACCCATAACCTGGCACATTTGCAGCAACATAGGAAGCCCCCAGTGTTGGCAGTGAAACATCGCCACCCTCTCAAGTTTCTCCCGGATTCTAGGTTTCCTGCTGTCTTGAGCACCCCCCAATTTTAAACGCTCCACCATTTGGCGCCCATGTTGTCAGTTGCCTGGGCCCCAACCTCCCTAATCCTCAACGCCTCTCCCTTCTCCTTTAAGATGCCACTTCAAGACCCCACCCTCCTTATGAGGCCTGTCGAATTTAATTTGATAATGCTCCAATGAACCACATTTTACTATGTCGGAGGTGCTATATAAATGCAAGTTACTGTTGTGTTGTATGAGGAACTGAGAAAGTCCTCGATGCAGAATGGCTCATCTCGGCTGCTTGTCAGCTCGACCCACACTTTTTACTTTGATAGATTTATTCGATTGAAGGTTGAAATCTAATTTCCTGAAGTAAGTTATCTTTTTAGATTCAACTACAAGCCGTTTGAACAGGCCCCGACGAAGAAGGGCATCCATTTTAGGTTAATGCAGAATCACGAGGCCTGGCATTGAAATAGGAGGGGAGAAAAATCAGAAATGAATGATTCTGTTTTGGAAGGGTGGCGCAGTGGTTGGCACTACTGCCTCACAACTCAAGGGACCCGGTTTCAATTCCGGCCTCGGGTGACTGTCTGTGTGGAGTTTGCACGTTCTCCCCGTGTCTGCGAGGGTTTCCTCCGGTTTCCTCCCACAGTCCAAGTTTAGGTGGATTGGCCACGTTATATTGCTCCTTGGTGTCCAAAAGGGTAGGTAGGGTTATGGGGATAGGGTGGAGGCGTGGGCTTATGTAGGGTGCTCTTTCCAAGGAATGTTGCCGACTGGATGGGCTGAATGGCCTGTTTCTGCACTGTAGGGATTCTATGATTCTACGATGAAAGAGGGATGAACGAAATGATCCTGTATAGAGGCACTGATGATATTTAAGTGAATTGAAGAAGTCAAACTCTGTTACAATGGGCAGGAGGCGGGGATACGTTGGTAACCAGGGAAATATAGGACTGGTTACAGAGGCACCAACTTGGTTAAACTTTTGAGTGATATTCCAATGGTTAAGATAGAACATTGATTTAAACGGGGAGTGGGATGCGGCAGGATTGAGGTGCGCCTATGTTTCTATGGAAGTATCAGCGAGATGGACGGAATGGGCTCCTTGTCTGGACATACCTCGGGTAGTAAAGAACAAGTTTCCTTTGACATATTTCTGTGAACCCTTTAATGAGTCCATAGGTTATACAGCCTCTGGTTGGGAAGGGTTAATATCAGTCTAGGCCATGAGATACCTGCTTTGTCAGCAAACTCCCTCATGAATCCCTTTGATAGAGATAGGAAACCACTTGGTGGTGGAAATGTTCTTTAACGGGCATTTAATTGTTTCCATTAAGTTAGGACGTGAAGCGTTTGGTCAATAGCAGATTGGTGTCTCATTGCAAGCAGCAGAGGGGGACTGGCATTTACATATCCCCTTTCCCATCCTCAGAATGTTCCAACATGCTCAATAGCCAATTACTTCTGAAGCCCCGAATGTTCTGTCCAGGAATGTGGCAGCTAAAGTGCACGCAGCAAGATCCCGCGCACAGCAAAACCTGTTAAATATGTCTTTGATGGTGTTGGTTGAGGAAGGAATGTTGATCAGGGCACCTCACCTGTTCTTCAGATCGCTCATCACCTTTTTCATACAGAGGACAGACAGGAATGTCAGTTTAATATTTCACCTGGAACATCTCCCTCAATGCTGTGTTCCCTCACTTTAAAAAAATAATTATTTGTTCACAGGATGTGGGCGTTGCTGGCTCGGTCAGCATTTGTTTCCCATCCCTGATTGCCCTCGAAGGCAGCGGTAATGAGCTGCCTTCTTGAACCGCTGCAATCCATGTGGTGCAGGTACACCCACCAAGTCAGGGTGGTGAGTGGCTTTGAGGGGAACTTGCAGGTGGTGGGGTTCCCAGGTATCTGCTGTTCTTTTCCACCTAGATGGTAGTGGTCGTGGGTTTGGAAGGTGCTGTCGAAGGAACCTTGCTTCAGTGCATCTTGGAGATGGTACACACGGCTGCCACTGTTTGTCGGTGGTGGAGGGAATGAATGGTTAAGGTGGTTGATGGGCTATTTTGTCCTGGATGGTGTTGAGCTTCTTGAGTGTTGTTGGAGCTGCGCTCATCCAGGCAAGTGGAGAGTATTCTATCACACTCCTGATCTATATCTTGTAGATGATGGTCAGGCTTTGGGATGTCAGGAGGTGAGTTACTCACTGCAGAATTCTCAGCCACTTACCTGCGCTGATACCCACAGTATTAATATGGCTGGTCCAGTTCAGTATCTAGTCCATGATAACCCCAGGATGTTGATTGTGGGAGATTCAGCGGTAATGCCATTGAAAGTCATGGGACGATTGTTTGATTCTCTCTTTGAAATGATCATTGCCTGGCACTTGTGTGGTGTGAATGCTACTTGTCACTTGTCAGCCCAAGTCTGGATATTGCCCAGGTCACGGGTTATGGTACAAAATTAGGTCCTTGAATGCGGGTCTAAAGCCCAAATCCACAAACTCCTGAACTCGCAGCAAGAATGTTAGTAACTGGATTTCAGATATCACGGGCGAGATTCTCCGTCCCCCCGCCGGGTCGGAGAATCGCCGGGGGCTGGCATGAATCCCCGCTGGTTGCCGAATTCTCCGGCACCGGATATTCGGCGGGGGCGGGAATCGCACCGCGCCAGTTGGCGGGCCCCCCCCACCCCCCGCGATTCTCCGGCCCATATGGGCCTAAGTCCCGCTGCTAGGATGCCTTTCCCGCCGGCGTGGATTAAACCACCTCTCTTACCGGCGGGACAAGGCGGCGCGGGCGGGCTCCGGGGTCCTGGGGGGGGCATGGGGCGACCTGGCCCCAGGGGGTGCCCCCGCGGTGGCCTGGCCCACGATCGGGGCCCACCGATCCGCGGGCGGGCCTGTGCCGTGGGGGCATTCTTTTCCTTCCGCCTTCACCACGGTCTCCACCATGGTGGAGGCGGAAGAGACTCCCTCCACTGCACATGCGCGGGGTGCCGTGAGCGGCCGCTAACGCTCCCGCGCATGCGCCGCCCGGCAATGTCATTTCCGTGCCAGCTGGCGGGGCACTTCCGCCAGCTGGCGGGGCGGAAATCAGTCCGGCGCGGGCCTAGCCCCTCAACGTTAGGGCTTGGCCCCCCAAGATGCGGAGCATTCTGCACCTTTGGGGCGGCGCGATGCCCGACTGATTTGCGCCGTTTTTGGCGCCGGTCGGCGGACATCGCGCCGATACCGGAGAATTTCGCCCCTGATCTTTTCAATCAGATAGACCAAACAATCCCAAACACGGCTGCTTCTGTGCGTCGGTGGTGGAGGGAAAGAATGTTTAAGGTGGTAGATGGGGTGCCAATCAAGTGGATTGCTTCATCCAGGATGGTGTTGGGAGTTTCTTGAGTGTTGTTGGAGCTGCACTCATCCAGGCAAGTGGAGTGTGTTCCATCACACTCTTGACTTGTGCTTTGTAGATGTTGTAGATGGGTGGACAGGATTCGGAAAGCCAGGAGGCGAGTTAATCGCTGCTCTTGGTAATGACACTGGAATAGTAATCCCAACTCTCAAACGAGTTCAATTTATTTTAATAGTCTTCCTGGCGAGTGGCGCCTCCCACAGTTGAGTAGTCTGGGGACACTCAACAACTAGAGCTGGGCACCGTGGTGAAGTAGTTGATGGCTGCTACCTTGGAATGTGTGGAAATTTTGGAGACATAATGTGGAAAATTTGGAGACATAAAACTGAAGAAAGTTACAGAGAATAAAGATCTTCCAACATTTCAGCAGCGAAGATGCTTCATTCAGGAGTAACACCCTCAGAAAAAACAACCTTCCTTCCGCCGGTTTGGTAGCGTGCCCGGCCTCTCTCTGCCTCGTGTTATTTTAACCTCAAGCTCTGCTCCCTAATTTGAGCTGACAGTGACTTTGCCTGCTTATCTGGCGTGGCCACCCTCAGGGCAGGGATTGAGGGCTATGCCACGCCGATGGGTAATTTAAACTGTCGAGTTGCGAGCTGACTCAGCTCCTGTCAACTGATGAGACCAGGGAAGTATTTCTGGCTGGCTGCTGCTGTCTCTGCGTTGTATTTGTCTAATGAAGTCTGACTGATCATTAGTGCTGGGTTTCTGGGTCACCCTGATCAATCTATGGAACATTTTTGTACAAATTCTCTGTGAGTATGCAATCGGAAAATGTTGCTTTGCCCTCGCACGCCAGTGTTTAATAGGCTTAGAACAAGCCTGACCTCTAATTGTAGTACGAATGTTGTGGTTAGCAAGTTGAGGAACATGAACGCTGGGGGAATCGTATGCTCTCTGTTGGAGCTGCCCAGTTTAACACGGTTTATGTGAGGTGCAAAGCTCCTTCCTACTGCTGCCCAGCCAAAGATGTGACCTGTTTTAGCCGCACGCACTAATTTTAGTGGAAAATGCCTCACATGCACTCGCACAATGTGGGGGCATGTACTGCACATGTTGTACATATCCACTTCCAACACCTGTCACATCCAAACAAGGCAGTAAAACACTCACAACCATCAAAAAAACAATCACAGGCACACTCTGCTTTTTGTCATAGCACCGTCAAACAACAAATAACTGGACAACGTAGAAATGGAGGAGGCCATTCAGCCCCTTACTTAAGCCATGATTGATCAGTGCCTCAAATCCATTACTCCCACACTCGGCAGATAGCCCTTTCATACCATTAATACAAAATTCTGTTTTTAACATTTCAGACATAGAAGATGGAAGCAGGTGGATGCCATTCAGCCCCTCGAGCCTGCTCCACCATTCGTTATGATCATGGGTGATCATCAAATACAATACCCTGATCCCGCCTCGCCCCCACCATCCCCTGACCCCTTTAGCCCCGAGAGCTATAACTAATTCCATCTGGAAATCACACAACGTTTTGGCCTCAACTACTTCCTATTGTGGCGCAGTGGTTAGCACTGGGAGTACAGCGCTGAGGACCCGGGTTCAATCCCGGCTCGGGGTCACTGTCCGTGTAGAGTTTGCACATTCTCCCCGTGTCTGTGTGGGTTTCGCCCCCACAACCCAAAAGATGTGCAGGTTGGGTGGATTGGCCACGCTAAATTGGGCAGCACGGTAGCATTGTGGATAGCACAATTGCTTCACAGCTTCACAGGGTCCCAGGTTCGATTCCGGCTTGGGTCACTGTCTGTGCGGAGTCTGCACATCCTCCCCGTGTGTGCGTGGGTTTCCTCCGGGTGCTCCGGTTTCCTCCCACAGTCCAAAGTTGTGCAGGTTAGGTGGATTGGCCATGATAAATTGCCCTTAGTGTCCAAAATTGCCCTTAGTGCTGGGTGGGGTTACTGGATTACGGGGATAGGGTGGAGGCGTGGACCTTGGGTAGGGTGCTCTTTCCAGGAGCAGCGAGCGAGCGAGCCGGCAGGCCCACGAGCTAAGGGGTCCCCGGCCACCCCCGAGAGAGGGAGACCGACGACCCGGACAACGGGCTCCCCCCCCACCCCCTGCACAACCGGAGAGGGGTGGAAGACACAACAGCCCCAGAATCCACACCTTTTCTTTGGAGTGGGAAGAGTTCCAGATTTCGATGACCGTGTTTTATGGAAAGGTGATGCCAGCTATCGCTCCTGAATGGCCTGGATATCATTTTAAGATATTGTTTCTGGATGCCCTCCTTGAGGAGATCTCAACCACATTTGCATTCCCCAACCGGCCACATGCTGCTTACGGTTAATGCTTGGGACGAGCGAACCATTGCCCCGACAGTTGTGCTTCAGCTCTGACCCTCGGAGCCTGCCACAGCACTCCGAATTTAGCACTTAACAATCGCCCTGTGCCCTCCTGATTGCAAATGCCACTTTGGGTCATTTGTAGGCCCTCATGTCCAGAACAAGAAAGTTTCAGCAGGACACCATCACCGCTGAACCTGTCCACAGGCCCCAGGTCGCCAACTTCCACCCGAGTATTTCACTGTCAATAATTCAGGAAATTATGCTCCCCTTAGATTGGCTGATTTCCGTCTCACCTTTAATCCCCTCAACTCCCTTAACCTTCAACCCAACTCTTTGTGTACAACCTGCTCCCCCATGGACACTGGAGACAGAGTACATTGGGAAAAATGTTTCATCTCAGAGAATGGCTACAGCACAGAAGGCCATTCTCCCCATCGTGTGCATTACAGCTCTCTGCAAGTGAACACCTAACCCAAGTCCCTGTCAACATTCTAGGGGGTTGACATTGATCAGAAGCTGAACTCGACTAGTCATATAAATACTGTGGCTACCAGAGCAGCTCAGAGACTAGGAATCCCGCGGTGAGTAACTCACCTCCTGACGCCACCCTCAAAGCCTGTCCACCATCTACAAGGCACAAGTCAGGAGGGCGATGGAATACCCTCCACTTGCCTGGGTTTGGTTTGCACTTTGGTTTGCACTGAGTGCTGAATTTGGTGCATTTGAGTGCGATAGTGAGAGTTTGGTGACCGAGGGAGTATAAGGCTTCATTTTTATCTAAAGTTTAGTCTTTCTTTTATTTAGTTAATTAGCTTAAAAGTTGCTGTTTGGTTTAGAAGAAGGTGAATTTTCAATAAGCTTTAAACAGGCTTCTACTTGTAGGCACTTGCAGCTGGAGCTTGTTAATTAGTTAATTGGATTAGGCCAGTTTTCAGAGGCTAGATTCACAGTATAAAAGTGATCCCCTACAGTGCAGACTTTGTTTGCACTGAGTGCTGAATTTGGTGCTTTTTGAGTGCTATAGTGAGAGTTTGGTGACAGAGGGAGTGCTGAATTTGGTGCTTTTTGAGTGCTATAGTGAGAGTTTGGTGACTGAGGGAGTGCTGAATTTGGTGCTTTTTGAGTGCTATAGTGAGAGTTTGGTGACTGAGGGAGTGCTGAATTTGGTGCTTTTTGAGTACTATAGTGAGAGTTTGGTGACTGAGGGAGTGCTGAATTTGGTGCTTTTTGAGTGCTATAGCGAGAGTTTGGTGACTGAGGGAGTTAGGTGAGGAGGGAGTAAGGTGCTCCTTTCATTTTGTTTCCGACATTTCCGCAAAGAGTGCGAAGAGAGCCAGGAGTTTACAGAAAGTGTAGCTGACTGGGAGCAGGGTCGGAGGGCGGAGATCTAGTTAGTCCACAGGTCAGCTATATTCTGTCAGGTAAGAGGGGATGGAGGCTAGGCCAGTTACATGCTCCTCCTGTAGGATGTGGGTGGTGAGGGATACCACCGGTGTCCCCACTGACTATACCTGCGGGAAGAGCACCCAACTTCAGCTCCTCAAAGACCGTGTTAGGGAACTGGAGCTGAAGCTGGATGAACTTCGGATCATCCGGGAGGCAGAGGAGGTGATTGAGAAGAGTTACAAGGAGGTAACCACACCCAAGGTACAGGACAAGAATAGCTGGGTTACAGTCAGGGGGAAAAAAACAAACAGGCAGACAGTGCAGGGATCCCTCGTGGCCGTTTCAAGTATACCGTTTTGGATGCTGTTGGGGGGGATGACCTACCGGGGGAAGGCCCTAGCGGCCAGGTCTCTGGCACTGAGTCTGGCTCTGGGGCTCAGAAGGGAAGGGGGGAGAATAGAAAAGCAATAGTTGTAGGAGATTCAATGGTTAGGGGAATAGATAGGAGATTCTGTGGTCGCGAGCGAGACTCCCGGAAGGTATGTTGCCTCCCGGGTGCCAGGGCCAGGGATGTCTCGGATCGTGTCTTCAGGATCCTTAAGGGGGAGGGTGAGCAGCCAGAAGTCGTGGTGCACATTGGTACCAACGACATAGGTAGGAAAAGGGGTGTGGAGGTAATAAACAAGTTTAGGGAGTTAGGCTGGAAGTTAAAAGCCAGGACAGACAGAGTTGTCATCTCTGGTTTGTTGCCGGTGCCACGTGATAGCGAGGCTAGGAATAGGGAGAGAGTGCAGTTGAACACGTGGCTGCAGGAATGGTGTAGGAGGGAGGGCTTCAGGTATTTGGATAATTGGAGCGCATTCTGGGGAAGGTGGGACCTGTACAAGCAGGACGGGTTGCATCTGAACCAGAGGGGCACCAATATCCTGGGAGGGAGGTTTTCTAGTACTCTTCGGGAGGGTTTAAACTAATTTGGCAGGGGAATGGGAACCGGATTTGTAGTCCAGCAACTAAGGTAGCCGATATTCAGGACGCCAAAGCGTGTAATGAGGCAGTGGGGAAGGGAACACTGACAAAGGAGAGTACTTGCAGGCACGGAGAGGGGTTGAAGTGTGTATACTTCAACGTAAGAAGCATCAGGAATAAGGTGGGTGAACTTAAGGCATGGATCGGTACTTGGGACTACGATGTGGTGGCCATCACGGAAACTTGGATAGAAGAGGGGCAGAAATGGTTGTTGGAGGTCCCTGGTTATAGATGTTTCAATAAGATTAGGGAGGGTGGTAAAAGAGGTGGGGGGGTGGCATTATTAATTAGAGATAGTATAACAGCTGCAGAAAGGCAGTTCGAGGAGTATCAGCCTACTGAGGTAGTATGGGTTGAAGTCAGAAATAGGAAAGGAGCAGTCACCTTGTTAGGAGTTTTCTATAGGTCCCCCAATAGTAGCAGAGATGTGGAGGAACAGATTGGGAAACTGATTTTGGAAAGGTGCAGAAGTCATAGGGTAGTAGTCATGGGCGACTTTAACTTCCCAAATATTGAGTGGAAACTCTTTAGATCAAATAGTTTGGATGGGGTGGTGTTTGTGCAGTGTGTCCAGGAAGCTTTTCTAACGCAGTATGTAGATTGTCCGACCAGAGGAGGGGCAATATTGGATTTAGTACTGGGTAATGAGCCAGGGCAAGTGGTAGATTTGTTAGTGGGGGAGCATTTTGGAGATAGTGACCACAATTCTGTGACTTTCACTTTAGTAATGGAGAGGGATAGGTACGTGCAACAGGGCAAGGTTTACAATTGGGGGAAGGGTAAATACGATGTTGTCAGACAAGAATTGAAGTGCATAAGTTGGGAACATAGGCTGGCAGGGAAGGACACAAGTGAAATGTGGAACTTGTTCAAGGAACAGGTGCTACGTATCCTTGATATGTATGTCCCTGTCAGGCAGGGAAGAGATGGTCGAGTGAGGGAACCATGGTTGACAAGAGAGGTTGAATGTCTTGTTAAGAGGAAAAAGGTGACTTATGTAAGGCTGAGGAAACAAGGTTCAGACAGGGCATTGGAGGGATACAAGATAGCCAGGAGGGAACTGAAGAAAGGGATTAGGAGAGCTAAGAGAGGGCATGAACAATCTTTGGCGGGTAGGATCAAGGAAAACCCCAAGGCCTTTTACACATATGTGAGAAATATGAGAATGACTAGAGCGAGGGTAGGTCCGATCAAGGACAGTAGCGGGAGATTGTGTATTGAGTCTGAAGAGATAGGAGAGGTCTTGAACGAGTACTTTTCTTCTGTATTTACAAATGAGAGGGGCGATATTGTTGGAGAGGACAGTGTGAAACAGATTGGTAAGCTCGAGGAAATACTTGTTAGGAAGGAAGATGTGTTGGGCATTTTGAAAAACTTGAGGATAGACAAGTCCCCCGGGCCTGACGGGATATATCCAAGGATTCTATGGGAAGCAAGAGATGAAATTGCAGAGCCGTTGGCAATGATCTTTTCGTCCTCACTGTCAACAAGGGTGGTACCAGGGGATTGGAGAGTGGCGAATGTCGTGCCCCTGTTCAAAAAAGGGACTAGGGATAACCCTGGGAATTACAGGCCAGTTAGTCTTACTTCGGTGGTAGGCAAAGTAATGGAAAGGGTACTGAAGGATAGGATTTCTGAGCATCTGGAAAGACACTGCTTGATTAGGGATAGTCAGCACGGATTTGTGAGGGGTAGGTCTTGCCTTACAAATCTTATTGAATTCTTTGAGGAGGTGACCAAGCATGTGGATGAAGGTAAAGCAGTGGATGTAGTGTACATGGATTTTAGTAAGGCATTTGATAAAGTTCCCCATGATAGGCTTATGCAGAAAGTAAGGAGGCATGGGATAGTGGGAAATTTGGCCAGTTGGATAACGAACTGGCTAACCGATAGAAGTCAGAGAGTGGTGGTGGATGGCAAATATTCAGCCTGGATCCCAGTTACCAGTGGCGTACCGCAGGGATCAGTTCTGGGTCCTCTGCTGTTTGTGATTTTCATTAATGACTTGGATGAGGGAGTTGAAGGGTGGGTCAGTAAATTTGCAGACGATACGAAGATTGGTGGAGTTGTGGATAGTAAGGAGGGCTGTTGTCGGCTGCAAAGAGACATAGATAGGATGCAGAGCTGGGCTGAGAAGTGGCAGATGGAGTTTAACCCTGAAAAGTGTGAGGTTGTCCATTTTGGAAGGACAAATATGAATGCGGAATACAGGGTTAACGGTAGAGTTCTTGGCAATGTGGAGGAGCAGAGAGATCTTGGGGTCTATGTTCATACATCTTTGAAAGTTGCCACTCAAGTGGATAGAGCTGTGAAGAAGGCCTATGGTGTGCTCGCGTTCATTAACAGAGGGATTGAATTTAAGAGCCGTGAGGTGATGATGCAGCTGTACAAAATTTTGGTAAGGCCACATTTGGAGTACTGTGTACAGTTCTGGTCGCCTCATTTTAGGAAGGATGCGGAAGCTTTGAAAAAGGTGCAAAGAAGATTTACCAGGATGTTGCCTGGAATGGAGAGTAGGTCTTACGAGGAAAGGTTGAGGGTGCTAGGCCTTTTCTCATTAGAACGGAGAAGGATGAGGGGCGACTTGATAGAGGTTTATAAGATGATCAGGGGAATAGATAGAGTAGACAGTCAGAGACTTTTTCCCCGGGTGGAACAAACCATTACAAGGGGACATAAATTTAAGGTGAAAGGTGGAAGATATAGGAGGGATATCAGAGGTAGGTTCTTTACCCAGAGAGTAGTGGGGGCATGGAATGCACTGCCTGTGGAAGTAGTTGAGTCGGAAACATTAGGGACCTTCAAGCAGCTATTGGATAGGTACATGGATTACGGTTAAATGATATAGTGTAGATTTATTTGTTCTCAAGGGCAGCACGGTAGCATTGTGGATAGCACAATTGCTTCACAGCTCCAGGGTCCCAGGTTCGATTCCGGCTTGGGTCACTGTGGGTCTGTGCGGAGTCTGCACGTCCTCCCCGTGTCTGCGTGGGTTTCCTCCGGGTGCTCCGGTTTCCTCCCACAATCCAAAGATGTGCGGGTTAGGTGAATTGGCCAATGATAAATTGCCCTTAATGTCCAAATTGCCCCTGGTGTTGGGTGAAGGTGTTGAGTTTGGGTAGGGTGCTCTTTCCAAGAGCCGGTGCAGACTCAAAGGGCCGAATGGCCTCCTTCTGCACTGTAAATTCAATGATAATCTATGATTAATCTGGGACAAAGGTTCGGCACAACATCGTGGGCCGAAGGGCCTGTTCTGTGCTGTATTTTCTATGTTCTATGTTCTATGAGTGAGCGCAGCTCCAACAACACTCAAGAAGCCTGACACCATCCAGGACAAAACAGCCCAGTTGATCGGTACCCAATCCGCCACCTTCAACTTTCGCTCCCTCCGTCACCAATGCCTTTTCCCCGCAGCCCGACAATTGTCCCCTCTTCAGATAATTAAAATTCTCACTTAAAGGTCTCAATTGAACCTGCCTCCACCAGACTCTCAGGCGGTGCATTCCAGATCCTAACCACTCGCTGCGTGAGAAAGTTTCTCCTGGCGACCACAGTTACTGCTTTGCCAGTCACCTTATATCGGTTTTCTTGGCGGTCAGGGTAGGGGTCGGGATTTGGCATGGGGCTTGGGCCTCGGAATCCCCGTCTAACTTTGGTGTTTTTATTTTATTTTAATGGTTTGCAGCATCACAGATAAAGGTGAAGAAAATTGCAAAGAAGCAACTGAGGCCTACAAAAACTGCATGAAAACGTTAGGATTTAAAGTTTAACAACAGCTGACTGGTGAGCGTCTATTCTACGATCAGTTTGGTGTCCGTGTTTGGGCAGTAATTATCCATTGCTGCTAACCTGCTTCACCTGGGTATCTCCTGAAATAATAATAATAATAATCCTTATTGTCACAAGTAGGCTTACATTAACACTGCAATGAAGTTACTGTGAAAATCCCCTAGTCGCCACATTCCGGCGCCTGTTCGGGGACACGGAGGGAGAACTCAGAATGTCCAATCCACCTAACAAGCACGTCTTTCGGGACTTGTGGGGGGAAACTGGAGCACCCGGAGGAAACCCACGCAGACACAGGGAGAACGTGCAGACTCCGCACAGGCAGTGACCCAAGCCGGGAATCGAACCCGGGACCCTGGAGCTGTGAAGCGCCAGTGCTAACCACTGCGCTACCGTGCCGCTGCACCCTAAACCAGTCAAAAGGTGGGAACAGTCAAGGAGGTGGACTTTCTCACATCCCCAACTGCGGTTACATAATCCTGGGGAACTGATGCAGATGCTGTGTCGTCCATGTGCTGTCCCGTTACCTAACTCTAGTTGGACATATTCCTGGAGGTTTTGTTGTGTGGTCTCCCACTTCTAACTGTCCCCACCCAGAAAACCAGCAATTCTAACCCTCAGCCTCCAATCTCCCCCCCCCCACCTTAGAATGTTTTTATAAAAAATGAATGATAGTGTTGAAGTTGGGTTGTGGGGATGGGGTGGGGGTGTTGACCTTGGGTGGGGTGCTCTTTCCAAGAGCCGGTGCAGACTCGATGGGCCGAATGGCCTCCTTCTGCACTGTAAATTCTATGATACTGGAGGTCACCATTGACCAGAGGCTTAGCTGGACCAGCCATGTAAACACTGTGGCTACAAGAGCACATCAGTGGCTGGGAGTCCTATGGAGAGAAACTGACCTCCTGACTCCCCAAAGCCTGTCCGCCAACTGGCACAAAACAGGATTCTGATGGAATACTCTGCCCTTGCCTGGATGAGTGCAGCTCCAACACTCAGAAAGCTTGACCATCCAGGACAAACAGCCCGCTTGATTGGCACCCCATCCGCCACCTTCAACATTCGCTCCCTTCACCATTGATGCACAATTTCAGCCGTGTGTGTCAGGAATGTCCCACTCCTGACATTCACCTTTTGGGCAGCACAGTAGCATTGTGGACAGCACAATTGCTTCACAGCTCCAGGGTCCCAGGTTCGATTCCGGCTTGGGTCACTGTCTGTGCGGAGTCTGCACATCCTCCCCGTGTGTGCGTGGGTTTCCTCCGGGTGCTCCGGTTTCCTCCCACAGTCCAAAGTTGTGCAGGTTAGGTGGATTGGCCATGATAAATTGCCCTTAGTGTCCAAAATTGCCCTTAGTGTTGGGTGGGGTTGCTGGGTTATGGGGATAGGGTAGAGGTGTTGACCTTGGGTAGGGTGCTTTTTCCAAGAGCCGGTGCGGACTCGATGGGCCGAATGGCCTCCTTCTGCACTGTAAATTCTATGATAATCTACAAGTGGCACTGCGGCAACTTACCAAAGCTCTTTCAACAGCACCTTCCAAACCCGAGACCTCTGGTACCTTGGGTGGCAGCCACGTAGGAACACCACCACCTGGATGTTCCCCTCCAAGCCACTCGGCCTCCTGACTTGAAAATATATCACTGTTGTCACTGAATCAAAATCAAGGAACTCTACAACACGGCGGCACAGTGCTTGGCACTGCTGCCTCACAGCGTCAGGGACCTGGGTTCAATTCCGGCCTCGGGTGACTGTGCGGAGTCTGCACATTCTCCCCGTGTCTGCGTGGGTTTCCTCCGGTTTAGAACATAGAACATAGAACAATACAGCGCAGTACAGGCCCTTCGGCCCACGATGTTGCACCGAAACAAAAGCCATCCAACCTACACTATGCCATTATCATCCATATGTTTATCCAATAAACTTTTAAATGCCCTCAATGTTGGCGAGTTCACCACTGTAGCAGGTAGGGCATTCCACGGCCTCACTACTCTTTGCGTAAAGAACCTACCTCTGACCTCTGTCCTATATCTATTACCCCTCAGTTTAAAGTTATGTCCCCTCGTGCCAGCCATATCCATCCGCGGGAGAAGGCTCTCACTGTCCACCCTATCCAACCCCCTGATCATTTTGTATGCCTCTATTAAGTCTCCTCTTAACCTTCTTCTCTCCAACGAAAACAACCTCAAGTCCATCAGCCTTTCCTCATAAGATTTTCCCTCCATACCAGGCAACATCCTGGTAAATCTCCTCTGCACCCGCTCCAAAGCCTCCACGTCCTTCCTATAATGCGGTGACCAGAACTGTACGCAATACCCCAAATGCGGCCGTACCAGAGTTCTGTACAGCTGCAACATGACCTCCCGACTCCGGAACTCAATCCCTCTACCAATAAAGGCCAACACTCCATAGGCCTTCTTCACAACCCTATCAACCTGGGTGGCAACTTTCAGGGATCTATGTACATGGACACCTAGATCCCTCTGCTCATCCACACTTTCAAGAACTTTACCATTAGCCAAATATTCCGCATTCCTGTTATTCCTTCCAAAGTGAATCACCTCACACTTCTCTACATTAAACTCCATTTGCCACCTCTCGGCCCAGCTCTGCAGCTTATCTATATCCCTCTGTAATCTGCTACATCCTTCCACACTATCGACAACACCACCGACTTTAGTATCGTCTGCAAATTTACTCACCCACCCTTCTGCGCCTTCCTCTAGGTCATTGATAAAAATGACAAACAGCAACGGCCCCAGAACAGATCCTTGTGGTACTCCACTTGTGACTGTACTCCATTCTGAACATTTCCCATCAACCACCACCCTCTGTCTTCTTTCAGCTAGCCAATTTCTGATCCACATCTCTAAATCACCCTCAATCCCCAGCCTCCGTATTTTTTGCAATAGCCTACCGTGGGGAACCTTATCAAACGCTTTGCTGAAATCCATATACACCACATCAACTGCTCTACCCTCGTCTACCTGTTCAGTCACCTTCTCAAAGAACTCAATAAGGTTTGTGAGGCATGACCTACCCTTCACAAAGCCATGCTGACTATCCCTGATCATATTATTCCTATCTAGATGATTATAAATCTTGTCTCTTATAATCCCCTCCAAGACTTTACCCACTGCAGACGTGAGGCTCACCGGCCTATAGTTGCCGGGGTTGTCTCTGCTCCCCTTTTTGAACAAAGGGACCACATTTGCTGTCCTCCAGTCCTCTGGCACTATTCCTGTAGCCAATGATGACATAAAAATCAAAGCCAAAGGTCCAGCAATCTCTTCCCTGGCCTCCCATAGAATCCTAGGATAAATCCCATCAGGTCCCGGGGACTTATCTATTTTCAGCCTGTCCAGAATTGCCAACACCTCTTCCCTACGTACCTCAATGCCATCTATTCTATTAGCCTGGGACTCAGCATTCTCCTCCACAACATTATCTTTTTCCTGAGTGAATACTGACGAAAAATATTCATTTAGTATCTCGCCTATCTCTTCAGACTCCACACACAATTTCCCATCCCTGTCCTTGACTGGTCCTACTCTTTCCCTAGTCATTCGCTTATTCCTGACATACCTATAGAAAGCTTTTGGGTTTTCCTTGATCCTTCCTGCCAAATACTTCTCATGTCCCCTCCTTGCTCGTCTTAGCTCTCTCTTTAGATCCTGCCTCGCTACCTTGTAACTATCCATCGCCCCAACCGAAACTTCACACTTCATCTTCACATAGGCCTCCTTCTTCCTCTTAACAAGAGATTCCACTTCCTTGGTAAACCACTGTTCCCTCGCTCGACGCCTTCCTCCCTGTCTGACCGGTACATACTTATCAAGAACACGCAGTAGCTGATCCTTGAACAAGCCCCACTTATCCAGTGTGCCCAACACTTGCAGCCTACTTCTCCACCTTATCCCCCCCAAGTCACGTCTAATGGCATCATAATTGCCCTTCCCCCAGCTATAACTCTTGCCCTGCGGTGTATACTTATCCCTTTCCATCATTAACGTAAACGTCACCGAATTGTGGTCACTGCCCCCAAAGTGCTCTCCTACCTCCAAATCCAACACCTGGCCTGGTTCATTACCCAAAACCAAATCCAACGTGGCCTCGCCTCTTGTTGGCCTGTCAACATATTGTTTCAGGAAACCCTCCTGCACACACTGTACAAAAAACGACCCATCTATTGTACTCGAACTATATCTTTTCCAGTCAATATTTGGAAAGTTAAAATCTCCCATAATAACTACCCTGTTACTTTTGCTCATATCCAGAATCATCTTCGCCATCCTTTCCTCTACATCCCTAGAACTATTAGGAGGCCTATAAAAAACTCCCAACAGGGTGACCTCTCCTTTCCTGTTTCTAACTTCAGCCCATACTACCTCGGCAGAAGAGTCCCCATCTAGCATCCTCTCCGCCACCGTAATACTGCTCTTGACTAGCAGCGCCACACCTCCCCCTCTTTTGCCTCCTTCTCTGAGCTTACTAAAACACCTAAACCCCGGAACCTGCAACATCCATTCCTGTCCCTGCTCTATCCATGTCTCCGAAATGGCCACAACATCGAAGTCCCAGGTACCAACCCACGCTGCCAGTTCCCCTACCTTGTTTCGTATACTCCTGGCATTGAAGTAGACACACTTCAAACCACCTACCTGAACACTGGCCCCCTCCTGCGATGTCAAATCTGTGCTCCTGACCTCTATACTCTCATTCTCCCTTACCCTAAAACTACAATCCAGGTTCCCATGCCCCTGCTGCATTAGTTTAAACCCCCCCAAAGAGCACTAACAAATCTCCCCCCCAGGATATTTGTGCCCCTCAGGTTCAGATGTAGACCATCCTGTCTGTAGAGGTCCCACCTTCCCCAGAAAGAGCCCCAGTTATCCAAAAATCTGAATCCCTCCCGCCTGCACCATCCCTGTAGCCACGTGTTTAAATGCTCTCTCTCCTTATTCCTCATCTCACTATCACGTGGCACGGGCAACAACCCAGAGATAACAACTCTGTTTGTTCTAGTTCTGAGCTTCCATCCTAGCTCCCTGAAAGCCTGCCTGACATCCTTGTCCCCTTTCCTACCTATGTCGTTGGTGCCAATGTGGACCACGACTTGGGGCTGCTCCCCCTCCCCCCTAAGGACCCGGAAAACACGATCCGAGACATCACGTACCCTTGCACCTGGGAGGCAACATACCAAACGTGAGTCTCTCACGCTCCCACAAAATCTCCTATCTGTGCCCCTGACTATAGAGTCCCCAATTACTAATGCTCTGCTCCTCTCCCCCCTTCCCTTCTGAGCAACAGGGACAGACTCCGTGCCAGAGGCCCGTACCCCATGGCTTACCCCTGGTAAGTCGTCCCCCCCACAAGTATCCAAAGCGGTATACTTGTTTCTCAGGGGTACGACCGCAGGGGATCCCTGCACTGACTGTTTTTTCCCAGTCCCTCTTACAGTTACCCACCTATCTCCAATCTTTGGTGTAACTAATTCCCTGAAGCTGCTATCTATGACCCCTTCTGCCTCCCGAATGATCCGAAGTTCTTCCAACTCCAGCTCCAGTTCCCGAACTCGGTCTTGGAGGAGCTGGAGATGGCAGCACTTCCTGCAGGTAAAATCAGCAGGGACACTAACTGCATCCCTCACCTCAAACATCCTGCAGGAGGAACATTGCACTCCCTTCCCTGCCATTCCTCTAACTTTCTACCAAGATCTGGCTAAAAAATAATAATAATATAATAAAATATGGTACTTACCTCAGACCAATGGGTTTTATTATTAGGTTAGAGGAGGAGGGCGGGTGGGAGACACTACACGTGTAGTGTCTCGGGTTTCCTCTCCACCAGAATTTATTGGGGAGGGTCTTCCCAGACGTCCGCGGGTCGACTTCCTGTTCCCGCCTAAAAAACTAATTTAAAATAAAAAAAAAGAAAAATTCTCAGCTCCTGCTGAAATTGACTAACCAGCCAGCTGTTCTCACGCCACCAAAATCGACTGGCCTGCCCCTGCAAAGACAAGTGCTTTTAAAGGTTGACTTACCTCCCAGCAACCTCCTTCCGCAATGCTCCCGCTGAAACTGACTCACCACTCACCAGCTGTTCTCCCGCCCAAATCGACTGGCCTGCCCCTGCAAAGACAAGTGCTTTTAAAGGTTGACTTACCTCCCAGCAACCTCCTTCCGCAATGCTCCCGCTGAAACTGACTCACCACTCACCAGCTGTTCTCCCGCCGAAATCGACAGAGTCCAAAAATGTGCAGGTTCGGTGGATTGGCCGCGGATAAATTGCCTCTTAGTGTCCAGGGATGGGCAGGTTCGGTTGCAGGGTTATGGACCTAGGGAGAGTGCTCTTTCTGAAGGTTGGTGCAGACTCGACGGGCCGAATGGCCTCCTTGTGCACTATGTGGATCCTATGATTCCAACAGCACAGTGGGTGTACCTGCACCACAAGGACTGCAGCGGTTCAAGAAGGCGGCTCACCACCACCTTCTCAGGGGCAATAAGGGACGGGCAATCAACGCTGGCCCAACGCGTGATGCCCACATCTCCCAAAAGAAAAAAAAAACTCAACCTTTTTTAAGCCGCTATGATTTGTCTCTTGCATTGCTGTGTCGACCAGGTTAATCCTCAATCCCGCGAGAGTCCTGGACAGCCCTAGAGGGCCGGCAATCCTAATGCTTAATTTTCCATGGCTTGGCAGAACATCACCACTCTGATCATTGAGACAAACCATGGTCTCACTGACTGGTGAGGCCGTGTAACCACCTATTTCTTATGTTGCGATCACTCCCCCCCCAACTCCACCCACAAAATATTTATCAATGAGGCAAACAATCCCTTCACAATGCCTGGTAACTACGAGAAGAAATACTTTCTGGAGAATTATCCTCCATCTCTCTTCTCCATCGTGTCAGGAAACTTGAGGAAAACTTGGCTGATACAAGCAATCACTCGCCCACGCATCAGTTCAAGTAAAGAAGGTTGTTAAGAAAGCTTATGGGAAGCTCTCCTTCACTGGCAGAGGTATAGAATATAAAAGTAAGGATATAATGTTGGAATTATATAAAACACTGGTGAGGCCACAGCTAGAGTATTGTGGGCAGTTCTGGTCACCACATTACAGGAAGGATGCAACTGCTCCGGACAGAGTACAGAGGAGGTTTACAAGAATGTTGCCGGGGCTAGAAAAGTGTAGGTACGAGGAGATTGGAGAGGCCGGGGTTATTTTTCTTGGAATAAATTAGTCTGAGGGGTGACAGTTGGACAAAATTATTATTGTTTAAAATAAATTTAAAGTTCCCAATTCTTTTTTTTTCCCCAATTAAGGGGCAATTTAGCGTGGCCAATCCACCTACCCTTTGTTTTGTGAGGGTGAAACGTGCAAATTCGACACGGACAATGACCCGGGGCCAGGATTTAACCTGGGTCCTCGGTGGCGTGGGGCAGCAGTGCTAACCACTGCACCACCGTGTCGCCCAGGGGCTGTGCAAAATTATGAGGCAAAGAGATCGGGGGGGACAGGATACAATTGTTTCGCGTGCTGGAGAATTCCAGAACCAGGGGACATAGATTCAAGATAAGTGGCAGAAGGTGTCGAGGGGACATGAGGAAGAACCTTTTTACGCAGAGGGTAGAGGGAGTCTGGAATTCACTGCCCGAGTTGGTGGTGGAGGCAGAGACCCTAAACTCTTCTTAAAGGTACCTGGATCTGCATCTTAAGTGCTGTAAGCTACAGGGCTACGGACAGGGTGCAGGAAGGTGGGATTAGAAAGGTCACCTGGGTGTCTTTGGGCTGGCGTCGTAGCACATCTGAGGTTCCATCTCTAGTCTTCAAACATTCTCAGTCCTATTAACATTTTCCGTTGCTCCGTCTTCGGCGGTCATGTACTGCGGTGGGTCGCATCGCTACCTCGGAGCCAGGAGCACTGGGTTTGTGTCCCACTCCAGCAGCTTGATGGCCACGGAAGATGCATTCGCAATCCAGCCAAACAGGTTGAGTGTCGACCTGCAAACCCTTCCACCATACGGAAAGAGTGGGAGAGATTCCTGGTCAGCCAATGATGGGAGAGAAAGTTAGAACCTCTGCCATCGCTATCCATAGCTCCGGGTTACAACGTGCACTTAAAAGAGCCTGTTCCCATAGCAACGTGGCCTCTCTGGGTGAACGACAACAGACCACCACCAGAGCGAGGTAGCTAGTAACGGTCCCACTCATCAACCCTTTTAATGTGAAATAGGATATGCACTGCTCAATTAACATACTTGTTTTTTCCCCCCCACAGGTATCTGCGTCTCTGGGCGGACCATTTCATCACTGGCCCTTCTCCCAAGCACCTCCGTTTTCCCATTACCTCCCACTCACTAATAAACCTCTTCCTCGGCGAATAATCCACAACAGAATAGTCGCCTTGAGTTGTTGCATTCTGATTTTATCTTGTTGTATAAACGACCATGAGGTACACAACTTATGAAGGATCCATCCCATCTGACACGTGTGACTTCCAGCAGCCTCCCATTGGAGTGACGCTAAGTCAGGCACATGCTATGGTGCACTTCGAATTCAAGGACGACGTCCTCGACCCTTGACATTAAGTGCAATTAATTAATTAATTAAGACATTAAGTCTTCTTCTTTTAAACTTTCACTGCCAAAGATGGAAAGACTTGCATGTATACTGAGCCATGTTGCAACTCTTAAATGTTCCCAAACACTCCACAAACAATTAAGTTCCATCTGCGAACAAGTCAAACAGAAGAAGTACCGACCTCATTTAACCAGTTACAAAGGTATTTGCTGGAAATATTGATCGAGTAATCTGCCCTTCTTCCAAAGCGCGACCGGATTGGTTTGTTCGTTCATTGGCACTGTAGCCTTAGTTGGCATTATCCAAGCCACAGTCCCACATTACCCACCCATCCAAGTTTTCTTCTTGCTCTTCTGTTTTTTGCCCTCAATTTCTCCTTCAGTTGTTGCCAGGACAGGATCTTTTACAGTCACCCGAAACTCCACTTTGACGTTTGCCCAGTTGAGTGCGACGTTTGCCCAGTTTACGCCCTTCCCATTCGGAGCGGAGAATGAACCACCCTCAGTCCGGGCAGTGAAAAACGCCACCAGTACTTCAACATTTATCGGAGTCTCCCCTCTACCATTCTTTGCTGCGTGAGAGAGCGAGGCCTATTCCAGTGCAGCAAAGAGATCAGGATAAAAGCAAATTACTGCGGATGCTGGAATCTGAAACGAAAGAGAAAATGCTGGAAAATCTCAGCAAGCCTGGCAGCATCTGTAGGGAGAGAAAAGAGCGAACGCTTCGAGTCCGATGCTTTGACAAAGAGTCATCGGGCTCGAAACGTTAGCTCTTTTCTCTCCCTACAGATGCTGCCAGACCTGCTGAGATTTTCCAGCATTTTCTCTTTCGAAAGAGATCAGGATTTCTTTCGGCAATTGATAAAATAATCAGGTGCAGCCGAGCGAATTATGTTTTAGGTACAAAGGCTTTATCATCTGCAGCAATGTCCTTCAACACCCCACCCCCCAAATCCCCATCTACCTTCATATTCGATTTTTAGCAGCAAAGGTGGCGAGACACGACATTCTGGAGCTTTAACCATTGCTCCAAAAGCCACCAACCACTTCAGCCACATTTTGGTTTCCACCCCCCCCCCCCCCACCCCCCT
The DNA here is from genome assembly GCF_047496885.1 of Scyliorhinus torazame. Taxonomy (NCBI): domain Eukaryota; kingdom Metazoa; phylum Chordata; class Chondrichthyes; order Carcharhiniformes; family Scyliorhinidae; genus Scyliorhinus; species Scyliorhinus torazame. Next base: position 31,921,017 of record NC_092735.1, read on the forward strand.
CATCTGTCATTTGGTGTCCAGTCTCCACCCTGTGAAGAAGCTTGGGCAGTTTTAGGACAGTAAAGCCATTCGATAAATTCGGGTTTGCATACCTCCCTTTACGGGTCGCGCACCGAGTGGCGTAATGCAAATTTATGAAAAGCCAAGTGCTTCCTAGCCCCAATACCAACTCAAGGGTCACTGTTCATTAACAAAGGAAATGGGAGTAGGCCATTTGGCCCCTCGAACCTGCTCCATCATTCAACTGGATCATGGCCGATCTTCTACCTCAACACCATTTTCCCTGCACGATCCCCCTATCCTTTGTTATCTTTTATACCTAGAACCTTCAATCTCAGTCTTGAACATACTCCACAGCCCTCTGGGGTCAAGAATTCCAAATATTCAACTCAGTCCTAAATAGTCAACTCCGTTTTGAGACGAGACCATGTCCCTTGGTTCTATGGCCACACCCCCTCTCCCAAAGCCAGTGGAAACATCCTATCCATGTCGAGCCCTGTAAGAATTTTCGCTGCTCCGATGGGATCACCTCTCATGTTTCGAAACTCTAGGGAGCACAGAGCCAATCTCTCCTCACCGGACAATCTCAACATCCCCAGGAATCGGCGCGGTGAACCTTCGTCGCACTGCCCTCTGTGGCAAACATATCCTTCCTTAGGAAGGGAAACTAAAACTGCCCACAATACTCCAGGTGTGGTCTGGTGATGAGATTTGTTCATTCTTAAAGGGACAGCAGACTAGAATCTTCACATTTGATTTGAGATTTCCATTGCTCAGCGAGAGCTACGATGTAGCACATCAGACGTGTGTGTTTGTCGTGGGCCGTAACAGACAAACTGCCCTGAACTCCACGACACGCCATTCCTGGCGAAAGATCCTGTTCATGTCAACATTTGCGAGATTTAGGATTTAGGAATTTGAGCATTCAGGGCAACATGTCACCACGTGATGTAACTGTTTTTTAATGCAAGACCATGCCTTGCATGGGCAGGTTCCATCAGGTCGTCATGGTTCAGGTCACTGCTTCAATTCTCCATCCCAAATGGCGAAGCCATCATGGAGGATGCACGCAAGGAGAAAAATTATAAAATAAAAAGCAAAGTCAAATGTTGAAGTTTCTCTGCCAATTCTCCCTCCCACAAAACACAGACCAGCAATCACAGCAGCAGCACAGAGAATCGCAAGTGCCTGTACCAGGGGAATATCTACCCCACGGTAGCACAAGTGGATAGCATTGCGGCTTCACAGCGCCAGGGTCCCAGGTTCGATTCCCCGCTGGGTCACTGTCTGTGCGGAGTCTGCACGTTCTCCCCGTGTCTGCGTGGGTTTCCTCCGGGTGCTCCGGTTTCCCCCCACAGTCCAAAGAATGTGCAGGTTAGGTGGATTGGCCATGATAAATTGCCCTTAGTATCCAAAAACGTTTAGGAGGGGTTATTGGGTTATGGGTATAGGGTGGAAGTGAGGGCTTAAGTGGGTCGGTGCAGACTCGATGGGCCGAATGGCCAACTTCTGCACTGTATGTTTTATGTAATCATGCCCATCCACCAGTTGGCTACCGTTTCCCTCCCCCCCACCCTGGGGCATTTGCAGCCTCCTCCTGTTCCTTGCGCCCACCCGCACAGATTTGTCAACCAACAATCGCCACTCGAAGATTCAGCCACTCTGCAACGGGAACATCTACTAAGGGCATCGCCCAGTCTTCAGTGAACCTCTGATGAAGTCACAGCCGATCGGTATCAGCTCCGGCCCAGGGACTTGCCACCTGGCGACAATCTAGTTTTGTTTTGAACCAACGCTGCTGGGATAAATATTTTTTAATATAATAAATGTATCAAAATGCTGCGACAATTTAATGGCTGCTTAATTGGGAATTGAGGGCTGCTGCATCGCGGAATTCTCAGACATCAAATAGGACAAGTATTTTTAGCGGCAAGGGAAAGGTCCATGTCGCATCCTCAATCCAAGAGTCATAGGCCGGTTACAGCAGCGGAGGCTGCCATTCAGCCCATCGTGTCTATGCTGGGTCTCTGCAAGAACAACTCAACTAGTCTTATTCCCTTGTCCTTTCCCCATAGACCTGCATTTTTCTTTTCCCTCCAGATGCTGACACAATTCCCCCTTGTGAAAGCCACGATTAAACCTGCCTCTGCCACACTCTTGAGCAACGCATCCCAGATAATTTGCTGCATTTTTAAATTCCCCACCAGTGCCGCCTCTGGCGAGGTTAGCCTTTGTTCCCCACTCCTAATTGCCCTGGAGGAGCTGGTGGCAAGCATGAGCGTGAGAAAGCTTCTCCTCCCATCACCGCCGGTTCTTTTGCCAATCACCTTTAACCTCTGGTTCTTGACCCTTCCGTCAATGGCCACATTTCCTCTCTGGCCCGGCCCCTCATGATTTTGAGCACTTCTACCAAATCTCCTCACATCCTTCCCTCCTGCGAGGAGAACCACCCCCAGTTTCTCCAATCTACCTTGGTAACTGAAGCCCCACCCCCGCCCTTGGAACCATCCTCGGGAGGGTTTTCTGCAGCCTCTCCAAAGCCTCCACGTACGTCCTTCAATGCCAGACCCTGGAATTGGCCACAATACTCCGGTTGAGGCCTGCTTCCAACCTCATCCCCAGCTTATTACATCATTGAAACCTCTGACTCCAGCTTCTGACCTTCTCGCTATGGCTGGGGTGGCAAGGCGCTTTAGCTCACTGGGCTAAATCGCTGGCTTTTAAAGCAGGCCAAGGCAGGCCAGCAGCACGGTTCAATTCCCGTACCAGGCGCCGGAATATGGCGACTAGGGGCTTTTCACAGTAACTTCATTGAAGCCTACAATAAGCGATTTTCATTTCATTTCATTTCATTTCTTCCCCAACCCTCTCTTCTCCTCTCTTCCCCCCCCCCCCCCCCGATGTATTGGATGCTCTGGATCCATGGAACACATACAGGCCACCAACACTTAAAATAGTGCAACACTATTTTATTAAGTTAGAAACTGTTGAACATACTTTCACTGTGGGTTAACACGATGTTCGATTAAACTAAAGACCTACGCCTGTCCTAATCAGTCTATGCACTCAGCACATGGTGAAGATCTGTGCTGTAAGCTGTAAGCTCTGTCCTCCTAGGAGGCTGCATCCCGAATGAGCGGGAACTCTGATGCCCTCGGTCTATATAGTGCGTGTGCTCTAACTGGTGATTGGCTGCGGTGTTGTGTGTGTTGATTGGTCCCGCTGTGTGTCCATCAGTGTGTGTGTCTGCACCATGATATACTGGTGTATATTATGACATCCCCCCTTTTATATAAAGAATGTATGTTTGTAGCAATAAATAATGTGTGGTGATAATGTTCCTAACTACGTGTGGGGTGCGAAGACATATTTACAGGACTACATACATGAGAACTAAACTATTTACATGGGAAGGTGCCTGGTGCAGAGAAGTATGCAACAAGAGTAACGAGATCAACACTATATATAAACCAGGGAAATGGTCAAACAAAGCACCAAAACAATTCAGAGAGTCCATAAATTTGAAAAGTTCATAAATTTAGTCTCTGAGGTGGGCGACAAATTCTGGTTGACCGCCTCAAGGGTGGGTCGAGAGCCGCCAGTTCAGGAGCGGGCTGGACTGCGTCAAAGTCAGGGGGAGGCAGAGTGACAGGGAGCTCTGCATAGTCCGTGGCAGGGTCAGCAGGAGGGCGAGGCGACACCGGAGGATCACGTGGCGAGCGTGGAACAAGACGAAGGGCGCGTCGATTGCGGCGCAGAATAGAGCCATCCGGTAGACGAACCAGGAACGAGCAGGGGGCCACCTGCCGAAGGACAACAGCAGTTGCAGACCAGCCACCATCCGGAAGATAGACGCGGACGTTGTCATCTGGTGCCAGAGCAGGGAGATCAGCTGCACGGGAGTCATGAGCCGCCTTGTGGTGTGCACGAGACAGCTGCATCCGCCAAAGGACCGGAACGTGGTCGAGGTCTGGGATATGGATGGACGGCACTGTCGTCCTCAGGGTGCGACCCATGAGTAACTGGGCTGGCGACAGGCCAGTGGACAGTGGGGCGGAGCGATAAAAACATAAAAAGCAAGAGGGTAGCCACGAAAAGGGTTGGCCCACTGAAGGATAGGCAAGGGAATCTATGTGTGGAGCCAGAGGAAATGGACGAGGTACTAAATGAATACTTTGCATCAGTATTCACCAAAGAGAAGAAATTGGTAGATGTTGAGTCTGGAGAAGGGTGTGTAGATAGCCTGGGTCACATTGAGATCCAAAAAGACGAGGTGTTGGGTGTCTTAAAAAATATTAAGGTAGATAAGTCCCCAGGGCCTGATGGGATCTACCCCAGAATACTGAAGGAGGCTGGAGAGGAAATTGCTGAGGCCTTGACAGAAATCTTTGGATCCTCACTGTCTTCAGGGAATGTCCCGGAGGACTGGAGAATAGCCAATGTTGTTCCTCTGTTTAAGAAGGGTAGCAAGGATAATCCAGGGAACTACAGGCCGGTGAGCCTTACTTCAGTGGTAGGGAAATTACTGGAGAGAATTCTTCGAGACAGGATCTACTCCCATTTGGAATCAAATGGACGTATTAGTGAGAGGCAGCATGGTTTTGTGAAGGGGAGGTCGTGTCTCACTAACTTGATCGAGTTTTTCGAGGAAGTCACTAAGATGATTGGTGCAGGTAGGGCAGTGGATGTTGTCTATATGGACTTCAGTAAGGCCTTTGACAAGGTCCCTCATGGTAGACTAGTACAATAGGTGAAGTCACACGGGATCAGGGGTGAGCTGGCAAGGTGGATACAGAACTGGCTAGGTCATAGAAGGCAGAGAGTAGCAATGGAAGGATGCTTTTCTAATTGGAGGGCTGTGACCAGTGGTGTTCCACAGGGATCAGTGCTGGGACCTTTGCTGTTTGTAGTATATATAAATGATTTGGAGGAAAATGTAACTGGTCTGATTAGTAAGTTTGCAGACAACACAAAGGTTGGTGGAATTGCGGATAGCGATGAGGACTGTCAGAGGATACAGCAGGATTTAGATTGTTTGGAGACTTGGGGCGGAGAGATGGCAGATGGAGTTTAATCCGGACAAATGTGAGGTAATGCATTTTGGAAGGGCTAATGCAGGTAGGGAATATACAGTGAATGGTAGAACCCTCAAGAGTATTGAAAGTCAAAGAGATCTAGGAGTACAGGTCCACAGGTCACTGAAAGGGGCAACACAGGTGGAGAAGGTAGTCAAGAAGGCATACGGCATGCTTGCCTTCATTGGCCGGCGCATTGAGTATAAGAATTGGCAAGTCATGTTGCAGCTGTACAGAACCTTAGTTAGGCCACACTTGGAGTATAGTGTTCAATTCTGGTCGCCACACTACCAGAAGGATGTGGAGGCTTTAGAGAGGGTGCAGAAGAGATTTACCAGAATGTTGCCTGGTATGGAGGGCATTAGCTATGAGGAGCGGTTGAATAAACTCGATTTGTTCTCACTGGAACAAAGGAGGTTGAGGGACGACCTGATAGAGGTCTACAAAATTATGAGGGGCATAGACAGAGTGGATAGTCAGAGGCTTTTCCTCAGGGTAGAGGGGTCAATTACTAGGGGGCATAGGTTTAAGGTGAGAGGGGCAAGGTTTAGAGTAGATGTACGAGGCAAGTTTTTTACGCAGAGGGTAGTGGGTGCCTGGAACTCGCTACCGGAGGAGGTGGTGGAAGCAGGGACGATAGTGACATTTAAGGGGCATTTTGACAAATACATGAATTGGATGGGAATAGAGGGATACGGACCCAGGAAGTGTAGAAGATTGTAGTTTAGTCGGGCAGCATGGTCGGCACGGGCTTGGAGGGCCGAAGGGCCTGTTCCTGTGCTGTACATTTCTTTGTTCTTTATTCTTTGATAGGCCAACAAAGCAAGGTAGAAATCCGACCTAGCATTGGCAGCCTTGCATAGAAGCCGTGTATTCCCTTCTCTGCTTTGCCGTTGGATTGGGGATACAGGGGACTGGACATCACTTGGGCAAAATTGTACCTCCTGGCAAAGTTAGACCATTCTTGGCTGGCGAAGCAGGGGCCATTGTCCGACATAACCGTGAGCGGGATGCCGTGTTGAGCAAAGGTTTCTTTACATGCACGAATGAGTGCAGATGAGGTGAGGTCGTGCAACCGTATCACCTCCGGGTAATTCGAAAAGTAGTCCACGATCAGGACATAGTCTCTACCCAGCGCGTGGAACAGGTCGATGTCCACCTTGGTCCATGGTGACGTGACCAACACATGGGGCTGCAGTGTCTCACGTGGTTGGGCCGGCTGGAAGCGCTGAGAAGTGGGGCAGTTGAGCACTGTGTTGGCTATGTCCTCATTAATGCCGGGCCAGTACACTGCCTCTCGGCGGCACTTTTCCACGCCAAGGTGGCCCTCGTGTAGTTGTTCCAGGACAAGCTGGTGCATGCTGTGCGGGATGACAATGCGGTCCAGTTTTAGAAGAACCCCGTCTACTACCGCCAGATCATTTCTGACATTATAGAACTGAGGGCATTGGCCCTTGAATAACCCGTCTGTTAGGTGGCGCATGACACGCTGTAGCAAGGGGTCAGCCGCCGTCTCGTGGCGAATTTGGACGAGGCGTTCATCCGTGGCAGGTAAATTGGAGGCCGCGAATGCCACATGGGCGTCAACCTGACAGACAAATCCCGCTGGTCACATGGAGTGTTGACTGACCTGGAGAGAGCGTCAGCAATGATGAGGTCCTTGCCTGGGGTGTATACCAGTTGGAAGTCATATCGCCGGAGCTTGAGAAGAATATGCTGGAGGCGAGGCGTCATGTCGTTCAAGTCTTTCTGTATTATATTGACCAGCGGGCGATGGTCGGTCTTGACGGTGAATTGAGGAAGTCCGTAGACATAATCGTGAAATTTATCAACACCGGTCAGAAGGCCCAGGCACTCCTTCTACCTGCACGTAGCGTTGCTTCGTGGGGGTCATTGCACGTGACGCATATGCAACGGGGGCCCATGAAGAGGCCTCATCACGTTGAAGGAGCACTGCCCCAATGCCGGATTGACTGGCATTGGTCGAAATTTTGGTCTCCTTTGTTGGATCAAAGAAGGCTCAGACAGGGGCCGTGGTCAGTTTTGCCTTGAGTTCCCTCCATTCGTGCTCATGGGCAGGGAGCCATTGGAAGTCTGTTGTCTTCCTGCCCAGAAATCGGAGGACCGCCTTCTTGTCCTCTGGTGTTTTCATAGCTGTGATGGCAGCCAACTTAAATAACATAGAACATAGAAAATACAGCACAGAACAGGCCCTTCGGCCCACGATGTTGTGCCGAACCTTTGTCCTAGATTAATCATAGATTATCATTGAATTTACAGTGCAGAAGGAGGCCATTCGGCCCCCTGAGTCTGCACCGGCTCTTGGTAAGAGCACCCTACCCAAACTCAACACCTCCACCCAACACCAAGGGCAATTTTGGACACTAAGGGCAATTTATCATGGCCAATCCACCTACCCTGCACATCTTTGGACTGTGGGAGGAAACCGGAGCACCCGGAGGAAACCCACGCAGACACGGGGAGGACGTTCAGACTCCGCACAGACAGTGACCCAAGCCGGAATCGAACCTGGGACCCTGGAGCTGTGAAGCAATTGTGCTATCCACAATGCTACCGTGCTGCCCTTAAGAACAAATAAATCTACACTATATCATTTTACCGTAATCCATGTACCTATCCAATAGCTCCTTGAAGGTCCCTAATGTTTCCGACTCAACTACTTCCATAGGCAGTGCATTCCATGCCCCCACTACTCTCTGGGTAAAGAACCTACCTCTGATATCCCTCCGATATCTTCCACCTTTCACCTTAAATTTATGTCCCCTTGTAATGGTGTGTTCCACCCGGGGAAAAAGTCTCTGACTGTCTACTCTATCTATTGCCCTGATCATCTTATAAACCTCTATCAAGTCGCCCCTCATCCTTCTCCATTCTAATGAGAAAAGGCCTAGCACCCTCAACCTTTCCTCGTAAGACCTACTCTCCATTCCAGGTAACATCCTGGTAAATCTTCTTTGCACCTTTTCCAAAGCTTCCACATCCTTCCTAAAATGAGGTGACCAGAACTGTACACAGTACTCCAAATGTGGCCTTACCAAAGTTTTGTACAGCTGCATCATCACCTCATGGCTCTTAAATTCAATCCCTCTGTTAATGAATGCAAGCACACCATAGGCCTTCTTCACAGCTCTATCTGTGGCAACTTTCAAAGATGTATGAACATAGACTCCAAGATCTCTCTGCTCCTCCACATTGCCAAGAACTCTAACGTTAACCCTGTATTCCGCATTCATATTTGTCCTTCCAAAATGGACAACCTCACACTTTTCAGGGTTAAACTCCATCTGCCACTTCTCAGCCCAGCTCTGCATCCTATCTATGTCTCTTTGCAGCCGACAACAGCCCTCCTTACTATCCACAACTCCACCAATCTTCGTATAGTCTGCAAATTTACTGACCCACCCTTCAACTCCCTCATCCAAGTCATTAATGAAAATCACAAACAGCAGAGGACCCAGGACTGATCCCTGCGGTACGCCACTGGTAACTGGGATCCAGGCTGAATATTTGCCATCCACCACCACTCTCTGACTTCTATCGGTTAGCCAGTTCGTTATCCAACTGGCGAAATTTCCCACTATCCCATGCCTCCTTACTTTCTGCAGAAGCCTACCATGGGGAACCTTATCAAATGCCTTACTAAAATCCATGTACACTACATCCACTGCTTTACCTTCATCCACATGCTTGGTCACCTCCTCAAAGAATTCAATAAGATTTGCAAGGCAAGACCTACCCCTCACAAATCCGTGCTGACAATCCCTAATCAAGCAGTGTCTTTCCAGATGCTCAGAAATCCTATCCTTCAGTACCCTTTCCATTACTTTGCCTACCACCGAAGTAAGACTAACTGGCCTGTAATTCCCAGGGTTATCCCTAGTTCCTTTTTTGAACAGGGGCACGACATTCGCCACTCTCCAATCCCCTGGTACCACCCCTGTTGACAGTGAGGACGAAAAGATCATTGCCAACGGCTCTGCAATTTCATCTCTTGCTTCCCATAGAATCCTTGGACATATCCCGTCAGGCCCGGGGGACTTGTCTATCCTCAAGTTTTTCAAAATGCCCAACACATCTTCCTTCCTAACAAGTATTTCCTCGAGCTTACCAGTCTGTTTCACACTGTCCTCTCCAACAATATCGCCCCTCTCATTTGTAAATACAGAAGAAAAGTACTCATTCAAGACCTCTCCTATCTCTTCAGACTCAATACACAATCTCCCGCTACTGTCCTTGATCGGACCTACCCTCGCTCTAGTCACTCTCATATTTCTCACATATGTGTAAAAGGCCTTGGGGTTTTCCTTGATCCTACCCGCCAAAGATTGTTCATGCCCTCTCTTAGCTCTCCTAATCCCTTTCTTCAGTTCCCTCCTGGCTATCTTGTATCCCTCCAATGCCCTGTCTGAACCCTGTTTCCTCAGCCTTACATAAGTCTCCTTTTTCCTCTTAACAAGACATTCAACCTCTCGTCAACCGTGTTTCCCTCACTCGACCATCTCTTCCCTGCCTGACAGGGACATACATATCAAGGACACGTAGTACCTGTTCCTTGAACAAGTTCCACATTTCACTTGTGTCCTTCCTTGACAGCCTATGTTCCCAACTTATGCACTTCAATTCTTGTCTGACAACATCGTATTTACCCTTCCCCCAATTGTAAACCTTGCCCTGTTGCACGCACCTATCCCTCTCCATTACTAAAGTGAAAGTCACAGAATTGTGGTCACTATCTCCAAAATGCTCCCCCACTAACAAATCTATCACTTGCCCTGGTTCATTACCAAGTACTAAATCCAATATTGGCCCTCCTCTGGTCGGACAATCTACATACTGTGTTAGAAAAGCTTCCTGGACACACTGCACAAACACCACCCCATCCAAATTATTTGATCTAAAGAGTTTCCACTCAATATTTGGAAAGTTAAAGTCACCCATGACTACTACTCTGTGACTTCTGCACCTTTCCAAAATCTGTTTCCCAATCTGTTCCTCCACATCTCCGCTACTATTGGGGGGCCTGTAGAAAACTCCTAACAAGGTGACTGCTCCTTTCCTATTTCTGACTTCAACCCATACTACCTCATTAGGGTGATACTCCTCTAATTACCTTTCTGCAGCTGTTATACTATCTCTAATTAACAATGCCACCCCCCACCTCTTTTACCACCCTCCCTAATCTTATTGAAACATCTATAACCAGGGACCTCCAACAACCATTTCTGCCCCTCTTCTATCCAAGTTTCCGTGATGGCCACCACATCGCAGTCCCAAGTAACGATCCATGCCTTAAGTTCACCCACCTTATTCCTGATGCTTCTTGCGTTGAAGTATACACACTTCAACCCATCTCCGTGCCTGCAAGTACTCTCCTTTGTCAGTGTTCCCTTCCCCACAGCCTCATTACACGCTTTGGCGTCCTGAATATCGGCTACCTTAGTTGCTGGACTACAAATCCGGTTCCCATTCCCCTGCCAAATTAGTTTAAACCCTCCCGAAGAGTACTAGAAAACCTCCCTCCCACGATATTGGTGCCCCTCTGGTTCAGATACAACCCGTCCTGCTTGCACAGGTCCCACCTGCCCCAGAATGCGCTCCAATTATCCAAATACCTGAAGCCCTCCCTCCTACACCATTCCTGCAGCCACGTGTTCAACTGCACTCTCTCCCTATTCCTAGCCTCGCTACCACGTGGCACCGCCAACAAACCAGAGATGACAACTCTGTCTGTCCTGGCTTTTAACTTCTAGCCTAACTCCTTAAACTTGTTTATTACCTCCACACCCCTTTTCCTACCTATGTCGTTGGTACCAATGTGCACCACGACTTCTGGCTGCTCACCCTCCCCCTTAAGGATCTTGAAGACACGATCCGAGACATCCCTGACCCTGGCACCCGGGAGGCAACATACCTTCCAGGAGTCTCGCTCGCGACCACAGAATCTCCTATCTAGTCCCCTAACCATTGAATCGCCTACAACTATTGCTTTTCTATTCTCCCCCCTTCCCTTCTGAGCCCCAGAGCCAGACTCAGAGACCTGGCCACTAGGGCCTTCCCCCGGTAGGTCATCCCCCCCCCCCCCCCCCCCCCAACAGCATCCAAAACGGTATACTTGTTTTGAAGGGGAACGGCCACGAGGGATCCCTGCACGGTCTGCCTGTTTGTTTTTTTCCCCCTGACTGTAACCCAGATATTCTTGTCCTGTACCTTGGGTGTGGTTACCTCCCTGTAACTCTTCTCAATCACCCCCTCTGCCTCCCGGATGATCCGATGTTCATCCATCTTCAGCTCCAGTTCCCTAACACGGTCTTTGAGGAGCTGAAGTTGGGTGTACTTCTCGCAGGTATAGTCAGCGGGGACACCGGTGGTATCCCTCACCACCCACATCCTACAGGAGGAGCATGTAACTGGCCAAGCACCATCCCCTCTTACCTGACAGAATATAGCTGCCCTGTGGACTAACTAGATCTCCGCCCTCCGACTCTGCTCCCAGTCAGCTACACTTTCTTTAAACTCCTGGCTCTCTTCTCACTCTTTGCGGAAATGTCGGAAACAAAATGAAAGGAGCACCTTACTCCCTCCTCACCCAACTCCCTCGGTCACCAAACCCTTACTATAGCACTCAAAATGCACCAAATTCAGCACTCAGTGCAAACTCGTCCGCATCCGGCTGCGCACCCAACTGGGAGATGTGGTCCCCGATGAACTTAATTTCTATCTGACCAAAAGAGCATTTGGCCCTGTTGAGGCGGAGGCCCTGCTCATGTATACGCCTGAATACGAGCTGGAGGCGACTAACATGCTCCTGCGGGGTGTTGGACCAGATGATTATGTCGTCGACATAGACGCGAACACCTTCAATACCTTCCATCATTTGTTCCATAATCCTATGGAACACTTCTGATGCAGAGATGATCCCAAACGGCATCCTGTTGTAACAATATCTTCCAAAGGGGGTGTTAAACTTGCAGAGTTTCCTGCTGGATTTGTCGAGCTGGATTTGCCAGAATCCTTTTGAGGCGTTGAGTTTGGTGATGAGCTTGGCGCGAGCCATCTCACATGTGAGCTCTTCGCGCTTGGGAATTGGATAGTGCTCTCTCATATTGCGATTGAGATCCTTGGGATCAATGCAAATTCTCAATTCGCCGGAAGGCTTTTTTACACATACCATGGAACTGACCCAGTCGGTTGGTTCCGTGACTTTGGAAATCACTCCTTGGTCCTGGAGGTCCTGCAGCTGCTGCTTGAGGTGGTCCTTAAGGGGGATGAGACCCTGCGAGATGCGTGCACCACAGGCGTGGCATTTGTGTTTGATAAAATCTTGTAGGTGTACGGGAGCGTGCCCATGCCCTCGAAGACGTTGTGGTACTGGTTGATAATGGCGTCGAGCTGCGCCCTGAAGTCAGTGTCCTGAAAGGCAGACGCGTCAGCAGGAGAGAGAGAGTGAACTCTCTGAACTAGGTTCAACAGCTTGCATGCCTGCACGCCAAGCAGGGAGGCTTTCGAGGAGCCCACGATTTCAAAGGGAAGGATGGCTTTGCATGACCTGTGTATCACTTCAAGTTGGCACGAGCCGCTGGCAGCAATGGCATTGCCATTATAATCCAATAGCTGGCAGGCTGATGGAAGGATGGCTGGTTTGACACAAAGGCTTTGGAGGTCAGACCGCGCAATGAGATTGGCGGAGGCACCAGTGTCCAGGCGGAATCGTATTTGGGACCGGTTAACCGTAAGGGTGGCACACCACTCATCGTCCGGATCGATGCTGTATACCGGTAGAGACTGGATTCTTTGCTTCGAGGACACTCGGCTCCTCGGTGTCAATATAGGGTAGTAGGTCCGATTCAGGCTCGGTGACCGTGGGTTGAATGGCCCGGACATTCTTGCGAGGCTGGCTGGAGCGACGAGAGTTGGCAGGCTGAGCTGATCTGCATAAAGCAGCATAGTGGCTAAGTTTCCCACATCGCAGGCATCGTCGGGATTTGGCAGGACATTGCCGCTTTAAATGGGCGGAGCTGCAGTTGCCACACGTTGTAGCGTCAGTACACTCGCTGCGCCACTGCGCATGCGCGGCCGTACGTGGTGCACGCCTGCGTAGTACGTTCGTCGACGTCGCCGTCCCCTCGTTCGGTGCACACAAGCGCGGGAGTCCGCGAAAAGCGTGCAAAATGGCCGCCCTCATCCAGGCTGAGGCCCTGGAGTTGCTCAATTGCTTGGACCCGTTCTGCCTCATGGGGACCTTGCTGCATTGGATGTGGGAATACCGACTAGTGGCGTGTTCATGTAACACGCAGGTCTCGATGGCAATCGCTCGGAGGAGCTGCTTTACCTTGAGGAGCTGCTGGCGTAGGGGGTCCGACTGAACACCGAAAACGACCTGGTCGCGTATCATGGAGTCGGTGGTGGACCCGTAATTACAGGACTGCGCAAGGATGCGGAGGTGGGTGAGAAAGAACTGGAAAGGTTCATCCTTACACTGCAAACGCTGTTGGAATACATAGCGCTCGAAACTTTCATTCACCTCGATGGGTCGCAGTGACTGTCAAACTTTAAGGACCGTCTTGAATTTTGATTCATCTTCACCATCAGCAAAGGTGAGAGAATTGAAAATGTGGATGGCATGGTCCCCAGCCGTGGATAGGAAGAGCGATCTTCCTGGTGTCTGAGGCATCCTCCCGGTCTGTGGCTTCAAGGTAGAGCTGGAAGCATTTGAGTATCTTCCAGTTGGTCCCCAGGTTACCGGTGATGCGGAGTGGCGGCGCCGGGCAGCGCTGTCCATTTTGCAGGGTGCCGGAATGCTGGTGGAAGGCAGATCACTTGCAGGTAGGTCTAAGATGTTCTAACATCCCTCAACTCCTGGTACCATGATGTGTTGGGTGCTCTGGATCCGTGGAACACATACAGGCCACCAACACTTAATAAAATAATGTTGCACTATTTTAAGTTAGAAACTGTTGAACATACTTTCACTGTGGGTTAACACGATGTTAGATTAAACTAAAGACCTATGCCTGTCCTAACCAGTCTATGCACTCAGCACATGGTGAAGATCCGTGCTGTAAGCTCTGTCCTTCTGAGAGGCTGCATCCCGAATGAGCGGGAACTCTGATGCCCTCTGTCTATATAGTGCGTGTGCTCTAACTGGTGATTGGCTGCGGTGTTGTGTGTGTTGATTGGTCTTGCTGTGTGTCCATCAGCGTGTGTGTCTGCACCATGATATACTGGTGTATGTTATGACACCTCTCACACTCCCCTCCCTCACTCTTAACCCCCCCCCCCCCCCTGACCACCTTTCCCTCTCTCTTTTCCCCCTCCCTCTTACCCATCCCTCTTCCCCCCTCCCTCTTACCCATCCCTCTTCCCCCCTCCCTCTTACCCATCCCTCTTCCCCCCTCCCTCTTACCCATCCCTCTTCCCCCCTCCCTCTTACCCATCCCTCTTCCCCCCTCCCTCTTACCCATCCCTCTTCCCCCCTCCCTCTTACCCATCCCTCTTCCCCCCTCCCTCTTACCCATCCCTCTTCCCCCCTCCCTCTTACCCATCCCTCTTCCCCCCTCCCTCTTACCCATCCCTCTTCCCCCCTCCCTCTTACCCATCCCTCTTCCCCCCTCCCTCTTACCCATCCCTCTTCCCCCCTCCCTCTTACCCATCCCTCTTCCCCCCTCCCTCTTACCCATCCCTCTTCCCCCCTCCCTCTTACCCATCCCTCTTCCCCCCTCCCTCTTACCCATCCCTCTTCCCCCCTCCCTCTTACCCATCCCTCTTCCCCTCCCCTCTTACCCATCCCTCTTCCCCCCTCACACACTCTCCCTCTTCCCCCCTCACACACTCTCCCTCTTCCCCCCTCACACACTCTCCCTCTTCCCCCCTCACACACTCTCCCTCTTCCCCCCTCACACACTCTCCCTCTTCCCCCCTCACACACTCTCCCTCTTCCCCCCTCACACACTCTCCCTCTCCCCCCCACACACAACCACCCCCCCACACACACCTCACCCCCCCCCACACAAACACCACCCTCAAACCCCCCCCCAACAACACACTCACCCCAAACCCCCCCCCAACACACACCTCTCACTTCCCCCCCACACACACACCCTCTTCCCCCCAACACACACCTCCCTCAAACCCCCCCTCACACACTCACTCTCACCCCCCCTCACACACTCTCACTCTTCCCCCCACACACACTCTCTCTCTTCCCCCCTCACACACTCTCTCTCTTCCCCCCACACACTCTCTCTCTCCCCCCTCACACACTCTCTCTCTCCCCCTCACACACCTCTCTCCTCCCCCCACACACTCCCCAACACCCCCCCCCCCACACACTCTCTCTCTTCCCCCCTCACACACCTCTCTCTTCCCCCCTCACACACTCTCCTCTTCCCCCCTCACACAATCCCTCCCCCCCACACACCTCTCTCTTCCCCCCTCACACACTCTCCTCTTCCCCCCTCACACACTCTCTCTCTTCCCCCTCACACACTCTCTCTTCCCCCCCACACACTCTCTCACTTCCCCCTCACACACTCTCTCCTCCCCCCTCACACACTCTCTCTCTTCCCCCCACACACTCTCTCCCCCCTCACACACTCTCTCTCTTCCCCCCACACACTCACCCCCCCCCACACACTCTCTCTCTCCCCCCTCACACACTCCTCTCTCCCCCTCACACACTCTCTCTCTCCCCCCTCACACACTCTCCTCTCCCCCACACACACCTCTCTCTTCCCCCCTCACACACTCTCTCTCTTCCCCCCTCACACACTCTCTCTCTTCCCCCCTCACACACTCTCTCTCTTCCCCCCTCACACACTCTCTCTCTTCCCCCCTCACACACTCTCTCTCTTCCCCCCTCACACACTCTCTCTCTCCCCCCTCACACACTCTCTCTCTTCCCCCCTCACACACTCTCTCTCCTTCCCCCCTCACACACTCTCTCTCTTCCCCCCTCACACACTCTCTCTCTTCCCCCCTCACACACTCTCTCTCTTCCCCCTCACACACTCTCTCTCTTCCCCCCTCACACACTCTCTCTCTTCCCCCCTCACACACTCTCTCTCTTCCCCCCTCACACACTCTCTCTCTTCCCCCCACACACACCTCTCTCTTCCCCCCTCACACACTCTCTCTCTTCCCCCCTCACACACTCTCTCTCTTCCCCCCTCACACACTCTCTCTCCTCCCCCCTCACACACTCTCTCTCTCCCCCCCTCACACACTCTCTCTCTTCCCCCCCTCACACACTCTCTCTCTTCCCCCCTCACACACTCTCTCTCTTCCCCCCCTCACACACTCTCTCCTTCCCCCCTCACACACTCTCTCTCTTCCCCCCTCACACACTCTCTCTCTTCCCCCCCTCACACACCTCCTCTTCCCCCTCACACACTCTCTCTCCCCCTCACACACCCTCCTCCCCCACACACACTCTCCTCTCCCCCCTCACACACTCCTCTCTCTCC
>NC_092735.1:31940074-31942042 GCF_047496885.1 Scyliorhinus torazame
TCCCCCCCCTCTCTCTCTCTCTCTCTCTCTCTCCCCCCCCCCCCTCTCTCTCTCTCTCTCTCTCCCCCCCCCTCCCTCTCTCTCTCACCCCCCCCCTCCCCACCCCCTTATCAGACACACCTTCACATCCTGGACCCCACATTGTACCTTCTACAGAAACTGAAAAGTGACATTCAAAAAGGAGGCTCCAGTAAAATTTCAGAAAAGTCTAAACAGTGCATAATTTATTGTGACAAAATGAAGGACGAGAGTACATTGTCAAACAAAACAAAAAAAAAATCCCAATGTAAAAAGCACCGGCAATAAAAGAGGAAAGTGTGGTGCAGGCTGCACTTGCCCCAACCTCCAGCTCCCGTTAACGGCAGAATATAAATAATACACATTCTTATCAATCCTCCAGGACAGGGAGAGCGTCACAAAAGGTGCATCACCTCAGCTGCTTATACAGAAGGCAACTTGCGGGGTTTCATTTTAAAAGGGAAATGCAGTGTTACACTGGAGGCTGCTGTACTCTCGCGCGTGACCATCAGTTCCGTACGTGCACGAGGCAGGTCACCACGACTCCTCACAGACACTACATCCAAGATCTCGAGGTGGACCAGTTATAGATTTCAGCCCCTGGCTCTACACACAGGTACCCTCCTTGTCTGGGTAACGCCAAAAGGGTGGGGGTGATGAAGTACTCTGCGGTACAGACCCCAATGGGGAAGAGAGGCATCGAACTTCTCTCGCTCAACTGGTTCATTAATACTTTACAATCCAAGCTCCTAAAACACAATTATTATTAGTGCGGTTTGGTTGTGGAAAGTGGGGGGTCATTTATTGCTTGAGAAGTCAAATGTCTGGGACACAATAAGCAACCCTTCCCCAAATCGGTTCACTTTAATGTCAAATTACTGAGAGTTAAGCTGCAGAAAAATAGCACATTAAACGCCAACCGTTCCCCCAGCCCGGTTAAATTGCCTGTTGAAATAGTACATGGTCTGGACTTGCTACTTTGAAAAGCCCTATTTGTGTCGCCTGCTTTTACACAGAGCTTTAGGTATTGGGTTCACGGGCAAATGGAGCAGAGCAGAACGCACGTCAGGGGTGGTCGGCTGTCTCAGAGGGAAGTTGCCCAGGAGATCAGACAGCCTCCAGACACCGGAGGAGCAGCCAGAGAAAGCAGACACCTCTTCCAATCGCACCTTACTGGCTTGGTTAATACTAAAGGCGCGACTCACTGTGTTGCAGCAGCCCCCCTCCCCCACCCCGATTCCAGGGAGCTCAGTCTCCCAGCTGTTGAGTGCAGGGTAACCCAGCAAGCGCCTGCCAGCGGGCGCAGCGTGAACAGTGGACCCAAGGGGCACCTGCCCTGGCACAAACAACAAGTAGAGAGCACAGATCTGAACACACAGCCTCGGATTCACTCTTACTCTGGCATGAAGCATCACTCATTCTCCCATTTAATACAAATCAAGCTCATGGGGTGTTACAATTATAAGTGTAATTTAGGTGCGAGGTATAAGTAGGCCCAGATAGATACACATAATTCAGGCCAAATTCAAAGTCATATATTCTACCCGAATATTTATATGGTCATTAATTCCTATGTCCACCTTTACAACGTAAACTTCCTCTGTAAACAGGTCATGTTGTAATTACACTGTCCCACCAATGGCTGCGCTGTGACAGGAAGGTGGGATTATATTGTGACATGTGTACACATATTCCATTATAAATACTGACAGGAATTTATAACAGAATATGCTAGCAGGAAGTGCGCACGAGGTAAGATTTTGAATCTTACTGCGAGATAACGGAGATTGGGATTCTCATCAAGTTTGGCGCACAGCAATGGAGAGATTGGAATCATACCTCACCCTGGCCTTACTGCATGCTCTCATTATATACAAATCGCATGGAAAACAAATGAATCTTTTAAGTTGGTAGGTCGGTGGATATAATGGGTCCTCAGCAGCACTTGAG